>NW_021145768.1:0-54978 GCF_002837175.3 Physeter macrocephalus | reverse complement strand
CTTAGTTGCAACAGGCGGGCTCCTTAGTTGTGGCATGCGAACTCTCAGCTGCAGCATGCATGTGGGATATAGTTCCCTGACCAGGGATCGAACCCAGACCCCCTGCATTGGGATCGAGGAGTCCTATCCACTTGTGCTGCTGGGGAAGTCCCTCCAAGTATTTGTTTTATATACAAATTTAAAGAATGACATTAGGACAGTAGTGTATATACTATTTTGTGTTCGTTTTTCTTTTCTATTCAGTTCATTGATGGGGTAGCCCGCTTTGTCTGGCACCTAAACAAACACATGAGCCGTGGTCCGGTGTTTGCGTTATGTGTCTGTGCTCATAAAAGTGAAACGTATACTACACATGTGTCTAGCGATATCTGCTTGGCGTGAAATGGAATGTTAGAACTCCTCCTCCAAATGTACTTGTTTTCTAAAAAATTTTTTTTATTAAAAAATTTAAAAAAAATTTTTATGTTTATTTTGGCTGCACCACGTGTCTTGCAGGATCATAGTTCCCTGACCAGGGATTGAACCCGGGCCACGGCAGCAAAAGTGCCGAGTCCTAACCATTGGACTGCCAAGGATCTACCCCCCAAATGTATTTCTAAAAATTTATTTTTTAGAGACATAGGAAGATCTAGGGACTTCCCTGGCAGTCCAGTGGTTAAGACTCTGCACTTCCACTGTAAGGGGGCACGGGGTTGGATCCCTGCTCGGGGAACTAAGCCGCAAGCCATGTGGTGCAGCCAAAAGATAAAAATAAAGACATAGGAGGATCTATTCTTCTGTCCATCTCTATCTTTTATGCATCAGACTAGCCCATAAGCGGAAGCTGGAGGGGAGTTTTGGGAAAGCAAAGGAATGTGAAGAACAGTTAGAAACGAGCTGGCCTTGGGTCATCTGAAAGCCAGTGCCAGAGGTCCTCCTGACCTTACTTAGGGACAGATGCCTGTGATTCCCAGCCCCAGCCCTTTGTGAGACCTGCACCTGTCTGCAAAGACTGGAAAATGATTAGTGAGTTGTTCTCAAGTTAATTTGTCCATTTGAAAATTCTGAGACTGAGTCCTTCCTGCTTTGCATAGGACACTTTTAATTAAATGACAGTGATTATAGTTTTCTTTCCTAACATTTTGTTATGAAAACTCTCAAACGTAGAAAAGTTGAAGGGACTGTATGGTGAACTGTCAAATATACTTCCTGTCTGGATTCTACAACTGTGAAGTTTCTTAACATATAGATGGCATTTAAAAAAGTCCCCCTAAGAACCCTCCTACACTGCTGGTGGGAATGTAAATTGGTGAATTGGTGTACCACTGTGGTGAACAGTACGGAGGTTCCTTAAAAAGCTAAAAATAGAGTTACCATATGATCCAGCAATCCCACTCCTGGGCATATATCCAGAGAAAACTCTAATTTGAAAATATACATGCACCCCAATGTTCATAGCAGCACTATTTACAATAGTCAAGACATGGAAGCAACCTAAATGTCCACTGACAGGTGAATGGATAAAGAAGATGTGGTTCATATATACAATGGGATATTAGCTATAAAAAAGAATGAAATAAAGCCATTTGCAGCAACATGGATGGACCTAGAGATTCTCATACTGAGTGAAGTAAGCCAGACAAAGACAAATAACATATGATATCACTTACATGTGAAATCTAAAATATGCTACAAATGAACTTATTCACAAAACAGAAACAGACTCACAGATTTAGAAAACAAATTTATGGTTACCAAAGGGGAAAGGGGGTGGGGGAGGGGTAAATTAGGAGTTTGGGATTAGCAGATACAAGCTATTGTATATAAAATAAACAACAAGGTCCTACTGTATAGAACAGGAAACTATATTCAATATGCTGTAATAAACCATAATGGAAAAGAATATGAAAAAGAATATATATATATTTATGTATGTATACACATTAAAACTGAATCATTTCGCTGTACACCAGAAACTAATATAACATTGTAAATCAACTATACTGGAATTAAAAAAAAAAAAAAGGAACATGAGAAAAAAATTATAAAAAGTCCCCCTAAGCAAAATTGGAAAGCTGACAACCTATTTAGGTCCCCCAATTAAAAAAAAAAAAAAATTCCAGAGTCTGTGAAATCCAAACACCTGGAATTCACCGTCTATCGGGGTTAACTGGGAAGTAGAGAAAAAAAAGGCTTGGGGTAGGGGGATCCCCAAACGATTGCACTTTTGAGTCTATATTACTGCTACCAGATTACATTTCTGTCTTTCCCACGGGTTAGGGAGTTCCTTGGGAGGAGTTACTGGTTCCTACTTTTTAAGTTAAATTTTAACTGCTTGAGGGAATATCTGAATATGGCCCCATGACGATGTAAATCACCCTAGAGCAGATTAAACTCCTCACCAACTCACCACTTTTTACCAACGTGGATCCCTCCTCTCCACAAAGATTTAGTTTACTCAGTTTGGGGATGGCCTCGTTCTGCGCGTTGCCACAGGTATGGGCTCTTAGAAACCACAGGACAGTTGCTCTGCGTTCCTTTCCGTAACGGTATTGTTCAGAATTCTGGACCATTCTGCAGCTCTCCACATGGCTTGTAGGGGAATCACTCCATGACAGTACATGTAGATCTACCCCCTTTTTGATTGCTACATAGTTAAAAGTATTCCAGAGTACCCTGTGCCACAAGCTATTTATGTAATCTGGAAACAGTTGTGTACAGCGCTGCAGCTGCATACTTGAACCAGGCAAGCTCCACGCTCCGGACCCTTTCTCAGGGTACAGGACCTCCAGGAATAGAGCGTAGATGCACTCGCCACGTTATTAGGAAATATCGAATTGTCCGATTTACATTCCTGCCGACGAAATGGGGGCGTGCCCAGCCTACTGCCTGGTATGCAATTAATAATCATGATGATGACGATAATGGCAAACCTTAATTAAATGCTCACTTCGCGAAGTCACATGGTCAAAGGCTTTACGGCGTGCCTCCTCTCACTAATTCGCGCAAACTTCCCAGGAGAGGGGCTGACGGTGAGGGATTGTATCGCTGTCATATCCATTTCACAGGGGAAACTGCGGCCCAGTGAGGTTACTTCGTTGGAGGCCAACCACAGTGAGGCATGTGGGCCCAGCTGAGCTTTGAACCTAAGTCAGGAGGCACCAAACTCCTTGCCTCCCTTACGTTTTAGGGAAGTCGGCGAAGGTCACCTAGCTTTATCCTGAAGGCCTGGCGCCTTTGCAAAGTTTTGTCGACTGCAACGGAAATGAACTTGGAATTTTTTTTGCGGGGGGGAGGAGGTAAGGGGAGGCAGGGGCTCTTGCTGCTTGACTTTTATTTCACCAGTTCTCAGTTTTCCTCCTTTGCAAATTGAGTTACGTTGGTGCTATGTTTCCTAACTCGGGACTTTGCGAATTGGAGAACGCTGAACCCAATTTCCGGCTCTGGGTCTCGAACCCCCTCTCCGAGCCTGCCAGGCGCGGTGCTGATGTTGTGCTGGCTCTCACGTACTCAGCTGCGGCCTGATAACCGGGGCGGGGCCCGGGCCGTGATTGGCACCCGCCCCAGCCAGTCCGCGCCTGGGGCTGACCCCGTAAGCCAATATTCTCTTGCCCCCGTGCGGTCGTTGGGCGGTCCCCGAGGCGTCCTTGTCAATCTGAGGCCTAGCGCCGTCCTGTTGGTCGCGGCCTCTCGGTTGGCGTGCGCAGCCTGCAATGAGAACCAAGCCGGTCAGCGGGCACGTGGGTGGGCGCCGGCGTGTCCTAGCCGGCCGTCCAGTGGAGAGGCGAGACCGGCGCCTGCGCCCGCCCAATCGAGGCGCGCAGGGGGCGGGCCGTGCGGTGTTGGTGGGCCCCGCGGAGGGGAGGGGCGGAGCTGTCAGCGGCAGCCAATGGGTGCGCGGGCGTGGGCTCGGTGGCCAATGGCAGCCGGGGCGGAGCTGGCGCGCGGCCTTATAAGCCCCGCCCGGGGCGCTCGCGGAGGGCTCGGCCGCCAGCGACCGAGCGGGGCCCGGCCCGAGAAGGGCCTGGGGGTGCGACGCCGAGGGCGGGGGAGTGCGCGCCGCAGCTCCGGACCGGGCCGCGCGCGCCGCCTCAGGTGAGCCCGCGGGGAGGCGGCCGCCGCGTCCGAGAGCTGGCCCCGTCGCCGCCGCCGCCCCGGCGCCGCGCCTGGGGCTGCGGGCGGGCGGGCGCCCGGGACTCGAGGCCCAGGCCTCGGGCGCGGCCTGCTCGGGCCGCGGCCGCAGTGCTTTGTCCCGGCCCGCGAGGCGGTTGGGGGCGTTAACCGCCCGGCCCCGGGCGCTCGCCGGGCCTCGGGCGGGGGCGGCGCGGCCGGACAATGGCGGGGCCGGGGGCGGGAGGCGGGGGCGCCCTGCCCGGGCCGGGGGCGCGCGGGGGCTGGGCCGGGGCGTCCTCGCCGGCCCCGCACAAAAGATGACAGCGTGGGTGGCCCGGCCCGGCTGGCCCTGCCTAGCGGGGCCCTCCCCTTCCATTATTCACAACAATCCTAATAATTAAAAAAAATAATAATAGTAAAGAGAAAGAGAGAGAGATATCCCAGGCCCCGGGTGAAACCCGCCTCCATTTCCGGCCCTTTGGGCACTGGTGGGGTTAACGGGGCGCTTCCCAGCGGTGTCCCCCGAAATGTCCATCACTGCATCCCACCCCACTGCCCGAGTCAACCGCCGTGCCATCGCGGCGTCCAAACTCGCACCCCATTTCCCTGAGCCCCCCTAAAATAAGCAGGCAATCAGAATTTCCTATAAAAAAAAAATGTATCCACATAGCAGTTTTCAGACGCGTGCCCCCACGGCCTTCCCCTCTCTGCCCGATCGCCATCTCGAAGGCCCCTTCTCTGTAGAAATAAATCCTGGTGTCGCTCCCGCGGGGACCCCTTGGGCTGTCCTCTCCAGCCCCGTGGGATCTGGGGGACGGTTTCATTCTGAAAGGGACCTGCCCTAGATCTGCAAGGGCCTGGGTCTCCGCCCAGTGGGCGCAATGACACCAGGCAGAATGGGGTGCGCGTTTGCCGGGGCCAGGGTGGAAGGTTTTATAGGGGATTTTTTTCCCTTGGGTGCTGGGGAGACGTGGACTGCTTCTTGGTGTGTCCCATCTGTTTGGTTGGGGGAGGATGCCTTTGTTT
This sequence comes from Physeter macrocephalus, assembly GCF_002837175.3. Taxonomy (NCBI): domain Eukaryota; kingdom Metazoa; phylum Chordata; class Mammalia; order Artiodactyla; family Physeteridae; genus Physeter; species Physeter macrocephalus. The sequence goes on along the minus strand of NW_021145768.1, from coordinate 49,860 downwards.
TAATGATTCAGGTGCACCTGGGAACTGTTTCCCGAGTTATGAAACTAGTGAGAAGGTTGTTCTGTGCAATGGAGCCCAACAATCCTGTGATATGTAAAGAGTGTGTCCTTTTCCATGTGTTTCTGTCCGTGGCATTTATTCAGCAAGCTCCTGTGGCTCCCACTGGCTGCCAGCGCTGTCTTAGGGTCTGAGGTTGCCTGCCTCACCAGCCATTTATCCGGCTGTCCCCTGGCTGGAGAAAGCCCCTAAAAGGGGCTCACTACATGACTCCTGTGGGCTTTCCGCGCTGCCGTGCAAGAGCCGGTGACTCCCCTAATTCTCCAGTAATAGCTTCCTTATGAGGCGTCGGGAGGGTTTGTCAACTCCCCGGTCAGCTTTTCCTCACCACCCTCGCAAAAGCAGTGGGCAGCCTCTGTGGTCTTTGTAGTTTGCTGTTTGGAATCCCAAAGGACAGAGTGTAAAAGTCTGGAGTCAACTTGTGATCATCTGAGGGGAGGGTTTCTGAAACTCGCTGGCCCTCTTTCCGTGTTTCTGATTGGACGCTTGGCAAACGTTGGTGCTCCCCTTTTGTGCCGGGGGCACCTCCACGGTCAGACCGCCCTGCCCTGGGGGAGGTCACCTCCGCGTGCAGAGGTGCAGTTGCATAAATGCTCCCAGGTTTTGCGGTGATTCAAGCAGATACTGTGTCACGCGCTGCATGTGCGTGTGTGCGTGTGTGTGTGTGTGTGTGTGTGCGTGCGCGAGTGTGTCGTTGTCGAGACAATTTCTATACAGGTCTTAGTAACAATTGTTTTTCTCGCATTTTCTAATCCTTGCCACTTTGGGGAGTGGGCTGTTAAGGAGGTGTTAAGAGCTTAAAGGTGTGGCTGATCAGTCATTTAGGACCCCGCCCTGCCTTTGTTGTACTTTTCTGTCTCCTAGTAAAGACCCTTCCCCAGTTCCTCTGGGGTGGTCGGTGGGCCCTCCATGCCCCTCTCTCCCTGCCTGGCCGCTCTGCTATACTTGACCCTGCATTTCCCCGCCTCCTCTGTGGTGTCTTGCCCCTGCCCTCCTGAGCCCCGCCCCTTCCCCTGGCCGGGCCCAGCCGGAGCCTCAGCCCTGGGGAGCTGAGCCCATCTGTTCCTTGGTTCCATCTGACACTCACCTGACCTGCGGACATTGGGTTTTGAGCACTGGGGCAGGTTGCAGGGAGTCCCTAACTTCAGGGGCCTTTGGGTCTAGTGGGGGAAAGGGAGAGATGGGTGTCCCGAGGTGTGGGCACAACTGTGCTGGCGGTGTGGTGCCCACTGCCCCGAGGGGCCCGGCTCAGGGAGTGGGCAGCACAGGGTGAGAGGGGTGAGGGCCGAGGTGTGGGCAAATGACCATTTCCGGCTGTCTCTCTTCCCGGGATCTGGAAGTGTGGGGGGCAGGTTCAGAGCTGTGAGACCCTGCGCCAGTCACTTGCTCAAGAACAAAACTTGCCGGGGGTCGGGGGGCAGTCACTAAACCTTCCCAAGCCCACTGGGCAGGGGCTGGGGGAAGGGTGAGGAAAGCAAAGGAACTCCGGGGCAGACTGCACGACTGTGAGGTCACCCCCCACCCCCACCCCATGCCTCTCTGCCAGCCCCGGGGGGTTCCTGGCTGCGCTCCAGATACCTGTTCCCCCACCCCTGCCCGGGGCTGCTCAGTGGGACCTCACCCCCACAGCTCTGCCCTGCCCTGCCCCAGTCCCTCCACTTCTGGCTGAGGACACCCGACGGAGGAGAGGGGCTGAACCTGGACTCCCTTCTGACCTGTGTTCTTGTTGGTGCCCCTGCATTCCTGTCCTTGACTGCATTCCCCAAACAGAGTCTGAAAGATCCGGGTTCTCATCCCTCCTCTGGGGCAGGACTGTGGGCCTTGCTTTCCTCATCTGTAAAATGGGTATAATAAGAGCCCATGCTGGGTCATTGAAGGGGTCAAAGGGGATGAGAGTCACTGTGGCTTCACACAGTGCCAGGGTGCTCTGAACCTGGCGCTGATTTCTTACTAACGTCAGGTCCCTTCCTACTCTGCCCCGTTCATGTTCAGGGCTGGGTCGTTCTCTGGCGGGGGTCTTTCCCGGGCACTGTGGGGTGTGGAGCAGCATCCCTGGCTCCCACCCCGTTGATGCCAGGAGCACCCCTACCCCCACAGTTGTGACAACCACCGATATCCCCAGACATCACCCGGTGTCCCCTGGAGGGTGCAGTTGCCCCCAGGTGACCCTCTCTCACTTAACCTTTAACCCCACAGCAGCCTGATATTTGGCCATGACCCTGATTGACCTCAAGTTCCAGGTCCCTTTGTCCCTTTCCTCCCCTCCCCCGTTTAAAAGGGAGAGGCTCATATTTGCAAGCTATGTCCGGCGCACACTCCTCGGACTGGCTGTCCACGGCTTTCCTACTCTGTCCCCTGGAGGAGAGGGTGCTCGCCTGCAGACGCGCCCACCACGGGCCGTCCAGGCGTGGTGTGGGGGTCTCCCGAGCCCCTGCAGGGCCCCCCACAGGCTTCCACATGCTCCCGGGATCTCAAAGCGTGGTGGGCAGGTTTAGAACTGTGTGACCCCTGCCTGTCCATTGGCTTTAACAGTTTGCTTCAAGTCGACTTTAAGGTGACTCACCCCTTTCATCTTCCCTCTTCATGAGCAAGGATGCCTGAGGTCACGGGACTGTTACTGTGCCAGGTGCAGGTACTTTTACATAATGAAATGAATTTACGATACTTAAAAAAGCCTGTGCTACCTCAAGACTAAGGCCTGAGTGGATCCATGAACTGATGATTGTGGGGTTGGATGGATTTTTTTTTAAGGTGATCATATATTTTATTTATTTATTTATATTTATTGATTGATTGAGTTTTGCCTGCATTGGGTCTTCGTTGCTGCACGCGGGCTTTCTCTAGTTGCGGTGAGTGGGGGCTATTCTTCCTTGCAGTGCGCAGGCTTCTCATTGAGGTAGCTTGTCTTTGTTGGGGAGCACAGACTGTAGGTGTGGGGGCTTCAGTAGTTGTGGCACGTGGGCTCAGTAGTTGTGGCTCGTGGGCTCTAGAGCGCAGGTTCAGTAGTTGTGGCGCACGGGCTTAGTTGCTCCGTGGCATGTGGGATCTTCCCAGACCAGGGCTCGAACCCGTGTCCCTGCATTGGCAGGTGGATTCTTAAGCACTGCGCCACCAGGGAAGTCCCATGGATTGGTTTTTGGGTTTACTCCCTGCTTTGATTTGTTCTGGGAGCATCTTGGGGGCTGGATAAGGTGTCTCGACTAATGTGTCAGTTCTCACTACTGCTCCCTCAAGGGGCTTTTAAAAACTTGAAAAACGGTCTTCCTTTGGTCGGGACCCTCCAGTGGCTTCTTGTTGTCCTTGGGAAAAGTTGCAGACCCTTCCCATGGCCTCCCTGTTCTGTCCTCTGAGGTGCTCTCCACACCACCCCCCACCGCCCCGTCCCTGCTCCCTTCAGTCGAAACCACTTTACCTGCCTACTTTTCCCCACCTCAGGGCCTTTGCACTTGCTGTTCCCTCTGCCAGAGTGCTGTCCCCTCAGGTCTCTTTGTCATTCAGGTCTCGGCTCAGAGAGGCCATCCCTGACCTCACTGCCCAAATTCACCCTTCCATCTACTCTCTCTCCCCAACCTGCCTTTTCTTCTTTGCATTCAGCACTACGGAAATTTGTATTAATTTGTTTATGTACTTATTGTCCATCTCATCCACTAGGGCAGCAGCTTTTCCTGTAAAGGGTTAGAAAGTAACTATTTTCCGCTTTGTAGCCGAGGTTTGTCTCCATCCTGACCTCTCCGCTCTGCTGTTGTAATACAAAAGTACAGAAACCAACGACTGTGCCTTTGTTCCCATAAAACTTTATTTATGGACACGGAGATGTGAATTTCACATACTTTTCACATATGATGAACTATTTTCCTTCTTTCGATTCCTCCCCCCACCCACCGAACCATTAAAAACCGTCAGAACCATTCTGGGCTTGTGGGCCATACAGAAACAGGCAGTGGGCTGGATTTGACCTGTGGGCCACAGTGTGGGAGCACCCGCAGTAGGGTGTGAGGTTCCCGCTGTGGGAGCGACATCTGTCTTGGTCGCTGCGTGTATCCCCAGCACCTCAGGCAGTTCCTGCCCACAGTGGATGTTCAGTAAGCATTCATTTGTTGGATGAATGAATTTCCATCTTTCCTACATCAAAGTATTTAGAATCATACTCTGTATGTTAAAAAACGGATCCTGGGTTGTTTTGAGGAAATTTAAAGTGCAGGGAATATAAGAAAATGTTCTGATCCCATTCACCAAAACAATCTCAAAATTGAGAAAAGAGTAGATGCAGGGATTTCCCTGGTGGTCCAGTGGTTAGGACTCCGCGCTTCAACTGCCTGGGGTGCAGGTTCGATCCTTGGTCGGGGAGCTAAGATCCCTCATGCCACACGGTGCGGCCCAAAAAAAAAAAAAAGTAGATGTAAAACAGGGGCAAATACTTCATTGCTGGCAATGCCCCACCTTTCCGTGATGCCCCCTTTGTATTGCACCTCTGCAGGCAGCAGAAGATTGAGAAGGAGTGTTCTGGGCCTATGGAGTTTGTTTTGATCTCACAGAAGCTGAGGGTTTAAAAGGAAGACACTGTTTCCCAATCCTCTTGTTTTGTAAGCATCTGGCCCATCCTCTTTACCAACACCAGCGCCCCTTCCGAAGGGGCAGCGGAGTCCTGGGAGGAGGTTGCTGCAGCCATCCGGCCGTTGGCCTGCCTGGGAACACTCGTGGAGAGGTGGCTCTCGTGTGTGTGAGAGTTGAGCTTTGTGGGGCGAGTGGATGGGAGACGACTGTGGGGCTGTGCGCCGGCCTGTGTCGCGAGCGGGATTGTGCTGGCCTCATGCTCTTGGCCTTGCTCTCCACCGTGGAGACCGGCTGACGAGTGATTTCCCAGCCAGGTAGATTGTTAGCGTCTTAGATCTGGGTCTGTCCCAGGAGTGTTCTGACTTGTCAAGGAAGCATACCGTTAATTTACGGTCATGCCTTCTCTAGCTGATTGAAATAAACAACCTGGAGAGGATTACTCAGAACTTCTTGGCTTTCCAAAGTTGCTGTCCTTTTTTTTTTTTTTGCTGGTCTCTGTCTTTCTTTGCTCCTCCGCCATCTCTCCCTTCCTCCTTCCTTCCCTCCCCTCTTTTCTTTTCTCATCCCACCTCAGTGGCTCCCATGGACCCGAGGGCATTGATGAAAAGTTTGCGTTGCCGTCTTTGCCCCATGGGAGGCCTGTGGCTCTGGTCAAGCGGAGTCGCTCTGGGCCCCGGGTGTGTTTTGTTCAGTGGACAAAGAATAAGAATCAGAAAGCAAGGCGCCAAGGGCTGCTGCACCCTGAATGGGTCTCTGGGTACAGAGCGGAACCAGAGCTAATGTGGGTTTGGCCCCAGCTGCCAGCACTAGCGTTCACAGCTCCTATTCTCAGATGAACCTGTACAGCGAGCTGTGAAGAGGTGATCTGCGGGTGGGACTGCAGGATCTGTCCCAGCACCCACTTCCCTCCTGTGTTTGCAGTTGGACCCAAGTGACGGCACCTTCCGGGCAGGTAGGGGTGGAGGTGGGCCCACCTTCATGGTTTCGTGGCTTCTCGCTCCAGTCTCAGGGGAGAGAACGTGGAGAGAAGTGATTCGTGGAGGATGAGCTGGCAGGGGATCCGGAATTGTGCTTTGTGCAGAAGGAGAGCAGGGATCCCGGAGGCCTCCTTTGAGCAGGAGCCAGCCTGAAGCCGCCAGCCGGCGCAGTGACGGCGACAGGGCTGTGCCGGGGGTGCCCCGGACCACGCGTCGGGTGGAGAGGGGCCGTGTGCTGGGCAGCCCATTTGGGAAGGTGGCAGCCTGGGAGCTGCCCCCAGGATGCATGCAGGACCCTGGCCAGGCAGCGGGACTGGGAGTTGCCGCTGGCCCCTTCAGATCCCCGCTCTTTGCCCGTTCTGTCCTTTATTTTATTTCTTTTTTTTTTTGGCCATGCCGCTCGGCTTGTGGGATCTTAGTCTCCTGACTAGGGATTGAACTCTGGCCCCCGGTATGGAAGTGTGGAGTCCTAACCACTGGACCACCAGGGAAGTCCTCCGTTCTGTGCTTTAAACCCCCTCCATCAGAAAGGCCAGCATCCACGGGCCGGCTTCCTACCTCGGCTCGGGAGCTGCATGGATCTGATTATCTCCGCCACGGGTCGGGAGAGAGCCTTGCTGTCTCCAGCTTGCGTGTGAGTGAAGGCCCTGGAGTTGAAACTCTGGATTCACTGCTTCGTTCCAACTCCTTCCCCCAAGGAAGAGGAGGGAGCCGGTGAAGAAAGCGAGCTCTCTGACACCCTCTCGGGAAGGAAGGCGTCTGGTTTGCCCGCCTCCTCGTGTCCTGGTTGCTCCACGGGCAACCCGAGCCCATTCTGAGCTGGAGACTGAGGGGCAGCGTTGTTCTCGAGAAATGGGCTTCTCTGCACGTCCAGCCCCCCGTGCTGGGCCCCGCGGAAGGAAGGGTGGTCAGCCGGCCGGTGGACAAGCTGCGGCTGGGGTGTGTGTGGCATGGGTAGGTCCAGGCTGGCCGTGGCGGGGAGCAGGAGTGGAGTGGCCTCTGTAAATGCCCAGCCATGCTGTCCGCCAGCCTCGAGGTGAAGATATGACATCGGGAACCGCCAGCAGGCCTCCCATGTGACTCTCGGCCGGGTGGTCAGCAGCTTGGTTGCGCGATCCCCCAGGGCTGACTTTGCAGCAGACCCGCCCCTGTCGGGCGCGCGCTGAGCCTGGGCCCATCTGTGCGTCTGCTGTCACCCAGCGGAGAGCGCCAGTCATCTGGCCCACATGCACGAGGCCAGCGGATCAGTGTCTCTTGCCCGCAGCGGGTGCAAGCCCGTGATGAAAGCCTAGAGCCGGGCTCCCGAGAGCAGCGGGGACGGCAGGGCCTGGGGGAGCAGAACTGCTGAGGCAGATGCAAACCAAGCACAGGGCCGGGGCCGCGCTTGCTGGCTCGGGTGGTGGCCCGGGAGCGGCAGAAGAGTTGCCACCTGGGCCGAGCCTTGTCGTCATGGGCGAGGTGAACAGCAGGCAGAGGAGCAAGGACTTGGAGGGAACACTCAGGGACCTGCCTGGGATACCCTCCTGGAGGAAGCAGGGGAAGCTGGGGTAGCCCTCCAGTCTGTCTCTCAGGCAGCTTTGGGGCCCCCCTGTGCCAGGCTCCAAGGGGTAAAGAGGAAGGGGCCAGCAGCTGTGCCCTCAAGGAGCGTAGCGTCTAGTCAGCAAGGCCAGACCAGAGGTGTTCAAGTCACGTGGGAGCCATGGACGGCTGCCCAGAGATTGGCTCTGGTGTGCTGACGACTAGATCCCAAGTTTTCTAGGGCAGCCCCTCTTCAAATGCTCCTGCCCTGCCTTTAAATCTATATCTATATCTATCTATCTATATATATACACACACATATATATGTATATATATATATATATATTTTTTTTCTTCTGTGGTACACGGGCCTCTCACTGTTGTGGCCTCTCCCGTTGCGGAGCACAGGCTCCGGACACGCAGGCTCAGTGGCCATGGCTCACGGGCCCAGCCGCTCCGCGGCACGTGGGATCTTCCCAGACCGGGGCACGAACCCGTGTCCCCTGCATTGGCAGGCGGACTCTCAACCACTGCGCCACCAGGGAAGCCCTAAAAATATATTTTTCATTGTATAATAATATTCATATACCATAAAATGCATCCTTTTAAAGGGGACAGTTCAGTGGTTTTTAGAACATTTACAGAGTTGTGCAACCATCACCTTTATCAAATTCCAGAACATTTGCCTCACCTCAAAAGGAAACCCCATACCTGTTTAACAGTCACTCACCATTCCCCTGTCCTCCTTGACAAACATGAACCCACTCTCTGTGTCTGTGGATGTGCCTGTTCTGGATGTTTCATGTGAATGCGATCACACCCTGTGTGACCTTGTGTGTCTGGCTTCTGTCACTGAGCGTCGTGTCCTCAAGGTCCATCCACGTTGTAGCGAGTGTCAGTGCTTCTCTCTTCATGGCGGAGTGATGTGCCCGTGTGTGGGTGGACACGCTGTGTATCCACTACCTGCTGTGGGGATCTAGTAGTTTCTACATTTTCTTGCCCCTTCTTTTCCCGCACTGTCTCAGAGTTCCAGAATTCCAGGGCTGTGGCATGCAGGATGCTCACCCAGTGGCCCCCAGCAGAGGCAGCACTAAAACCCTTTGTGGGGCTACAGCCTGAGGGCTGGGGTGGGGAGGGGTCGGAGAGGGAGGCCAGAGTCAGGAGGCCTGACCGTCAGACGTGCTGCCCCAGCTCACCTGCAGGAGGCGCTCAGGCCGCCCTTTGCATGCTCAGGTTCTGGACTCCAGCGTTCACTAGTGATCCTCACCTGTCTGCCCTCCACTGCCTCCAGCTGGTGCTGGGCAGGGCCCCCAGGGAGTGGGCTGTGCTGGCCCAGCGTCGCTGGTGGCTCCGTCCCCTGTAGTACCTCTCTGTGCGTCCGCTTCTCGGAGCAGCGTGGCCCCGGCCCCCGCCGCCTGGGCTTGTCTGTTTCCTGTGTGTTCTCCTCCCAGTGGGCAGCGCTGGGGCTCCCTGCCGCAGAGTCCACCAAGGCCAGAAAGGGGGTGTCCTGTTTGCTGCCTGCCCCCCTGCTGGCCTGATTGGCTGAGTGTGGTCCAAGCCCTGAATGGGCTCCCCAAGAGCTTCACGTGGCTTGGGATTAGACCACACGTGCCCTCCTTTCCAAGCCCCGCCCCCCCGCAAGCCCCCACGTGTCTGGCCAGTAGGTTTGAACGCGAGCTGCTTCCTGGGCCACTTCCCTTCCCTGGTCTGCCCAGCCCCGGCCCTGACAGTGTTGTGGGTTGTACCTTAGAAGGCAGCCACCGGGTTGTGAATATCCCCACAGAGCTACCTAGTAGAGTTCTGCAGGTGGCCATGGCTCCTACCCAGGCATACAGCATCCTCAGTGGATAAAGAGGCAGCCGGGTGCCCCCTTGCCCTCCGGGGGAAGTGCCGTCACCACGCTGGGCCATTTGGAAATGCAGCTGGGCTCTCTGGGGACCGTGAGGGGACAGATGGGGTGTGGCCTCATAGCAGGGCAGAGCCCAGCCAGCTCTGGTCCTCCCACTGGTGTTGAGGACAGTGACGTGTGTGAGAGACTTGCTGTCCTTTTAGCAGAGGATACGGGAGACCCGGGGGGGTCCCAAGTGCCAGGGAGCTGCTCGTGGCACCAGGGGGACACCAGGGGAGACACACGTGGACGCTAACGGAATGTCACCTGGTGAAACATCAGGCTCTGTACGGTGCCCCCCACCCCCAGCCAGGCACCAAAACAAACTCCAGTGGATCTAAGACCTGAATGTGAGAACTGAGACGACAAAACCCTCAGAAGAAAACAGGCGAAAGTGTAAACTGACAGCTTTTCTAAGGCAGCGCTGCCCAGTAAGGACGCAAAGCAAGTCCCGTGTGTCCTTTAAATTTTCTAGAAGGTGAAAAGAAACAGGGGAAATTAATTTGAGTAATGTATTTTATTGAACCCAGTATACCCAAAATGTTATCATTTCAACGTGTAATCATTATAAAAGTTGTTAATGAGTTATTTTCCACTCTTTTTTTGTGTGTGTGGCGCTGTCTTTGACATCCTATGTGCATTTCACGCCTAGCGCTGGTCCTGGGTGAGCAGAGTGCTGTGTTGGGGCCGGGGATGCTATAAAGGGGGTGCCTGGTGCTCAGTGGAGACTGGCCCCCGCCATCCTCCCATCCCATTCCCGCCTGTCTGCCCAGCCCATCAGAAGTTCTGGATCTGTTAGCCTCTAGCTGGGGAGACGAGACAGACACAGCATGAAGCAGCTAGGGCCGTGTGAGGGGCGAGTGCACCAGCCTGGCCTGCAGGATGTCAACTGGAGGGCCAGCCCCAATGGGCAGGGTGGCATAGCTGTGGCCTCAATCCTTCCTGTGGAGCCTTGTATGCAGCCTCTCATCTTTAACGGGAGCTTGAAACCTTGGCCTGGCTGTGAAGGCTGATGGGTCCTGTGGCTGAGCTCAGGGCAGCGCATTTGTGGCATGGATGCTGACTGTTCTGGGGGGCTCTGAATTTGGGCCCCAAGGTGTTTCTGTGAAGGGACTTGCAGGAACTTGGGATGCTTCTTTGGCCATAGGAAAGCCGAGACCCGTGTACACGCATAGTTTGGAAATAACATCCCACAGCTGCAGACGGTCTTAAATGGCCTGAGGTCTTAAGGTAAGATGGCCCGTGGGATCGGCAGTTGGAGCCTGGTACCCACGTGCCTGGCCTGCCTGGGCTCAGAGCCCGCCTCTGCTGGGTGTGTGTCCTTACCTCCAAAATGGGGATGACAGTAGCAGTCTCTGCTTCAAGGGTGGGTGAGATTAACTGAGTTAATCCGTGAAAATCCCTGAGTGAAGTAGTTCCCACCCCAGAGGTAATTCTGTCCCCAGAGGACACTGGGCAGTGTCTCGGGACATCTGTGGTTGTCACAACCTGGGGGGGGGCGCTCCTGGCATCGGCGGGGGTGGGGCTGGGGCGGTTGCTCAGCACCCCACAGCGCCCAGGACGGCCCCGCATGGAGAGTGACCTGGCTCTGATGTCCCAATGTCTCCCTGGCCCAGGGAGAGCGTTCAGAGATTACAGGGGCGATTTTACCCTGGGCTTCTGTCTTTCCTTGAATGTGAATCAAGATGTTGCAAGAGAAGTTTCCGAAATCACTCTGCATTCCAGAATAGCCCGCGGTTTTTACGCTGCTGTTCCATATTTGTCTAGGGAAGAAAGTTGGGGAACAATCAAGGTTATTAGAAGGCACCTTGAAAATAATCTGGTTTCTTCTTCTCCTGGAGCTTCTTTATTTTAAAGGGGTGGGTCGGAGGGTTTGGCTGGGGTTTTGTGGACCAGGCAGCCAGGGTGGTGGTCCTGGGGGTGGCTGGACCGGAGCAGCCAGTCCAGAGCTCAGAGCCCCGCGGCCTGTTCTGCATGCCTCGTTCGGGGTCCTCCTCTGGTGACTTGGGGTTTGCTGTGGGCCACCCTGTGGAGGACCGTGGTCCTGGGGTGAGCGGTGCCCCAGGCCCTCGCCAGGGCCCTGGCGGGACAGTGGAGTTTGCCGATCAGCTTCGGGTGGGGAGGGGGACTGGGTCAGGTGTCCTCCGTGTGGCTGCCGAGACAGGGGGACCCGGAGCTGCTGCCTTGGGTTCCAGCACCTGTGCTCCCGAGGCCCTGTGTTTGTTAATTTGGCCTTTAGCCAAAAGAAGGCCTGGAAACTTTGGATCGACCAAGCTGCAGTGGCTGTTTTCCTAACAAGCCTCCTAGAGGGATATTCACTGTAAAAATAATTTATCCTCCCGGTGTAAAAACCAGCAGTTACCGGAGGCAAAACCAAGACAGGGAAGGCTGCCTGTGGTCCCTGCTGAGCCCCTGACGTGTGTGCAAGTGGTGTGGAATTCGTGAGGGTCTCTGTGTGCTTCTGGGGTCCAGCGGTCGGCTCGGGGGTGATAGGACCCCTAGAGGCTGATGCAGTAGTCGGGGATGCAAGGACCCCAGTGTGGGACCTGCGATGTGGCCCTGTGACTGACAGGCAGGGGTCCTGTCACACAGGCTGGGAGCCTGGGAGGGCTGGGACCCCAGCGTGGTCGGGATCTGTCAAGGGCAAGGGAGTGGGCGTTGCTAAGTGACCCACCCCGCCCCTCACAGGGGAGAGAGCCTGAACCCACGCTCCCCTTCGTCTGCCTGCAGCGTCGGCTGAGAACGTTTGTCCCCCACACCCGTGGTTTCGTCTGAGCCCCGCCGGGCTCGGAGCTCAGCCTGTGAACTTGGGTTGGGACTGTGGAGGTGGGCCTGGCTAGAATGGGTGTCTCGGGCACCTGCCAGAACCCTCGGCTGTCTGCCTCCATGGATCTGCATTCGGGATGTCCCTGCTGGGCGTGGAGCGGCTCCACAGCCCTCCCCTGGGGTAGGGAGCGCCTCGCCCAGGTCCCCTAAGTGCCGGCGTCCACCCCCTTGCAGCTCTCGGCGGAGGCTGGCACAGGAGGCATTGATGGCAAATAAAGGCTTCGCTGGAAAGTGGGGCTGCGCTGGGGTCCCCTAGTGCTGCCTTACAGGGACCCCCCCCAGCCGTCTGGGCGCTCAGGAAGGCCAGGGGACTTTGGGGGTGACCAGCCTCTCCACAGCCTTCAGGGCCCTCCCGGGCCTCTGCCCCAGGCAGCGCTTGGTTTGGAGTCTAGAGCCAGAGCTCATAATGGGACCCGAGCTCCCAAACCCTGTCACTGCCACCGACTTGGGGCCTCGGTGTCCTCGCCTGCTCTCCTTGTTAGGTGCCAGCGAGCTGTAAACAGGGCACGTATGTTAATAAGTGCTCGGCTCGCACTCTGGCTGCCAGCGAGAAGCTTCGGCTTACATTGGGCTGTGGCAGAGAAGACAGTAGGCTCGCCACAACCCCCAAAGCCTGGGCTCTGTGCTGTCAGCCAGCTCCGTGTTTATCCTGCAGGCCAGGACCCCAGGAGCCAGCAAGGAGCCGTGGCCCCTGTGTGATGGCGACCAGAGAGGGGTGTGATCGCAGAACTGGGGGAGCAGTGCTTCTTTCACGGGCGGACAGGGAAGGCCCCTCCCAGGGGACGTTTGGGCAGAGGTCTGAATGACTCGAAGGGACAAGAAGCTCCACATGGAAGCGTAAGGAGCACGTGCAAAGATCCTGAGGTGGAAATGCCGGAGAGGATTGCTGTGAGCGGAAGAGAGTGAGTACGTGTGAAGCGATGGGCTCCGCTCCCTTGAGTGGTCGTGTTGTGGTTCGGGGGCCTGGCCCAGCGTAGAAGGTCTGCGGGGAGCACCGGTTCTTGGACCGTATTAGCTCGTCTGTTGGTTGTGTCACCTGGTCTTCTCTTTCTTTCTTGTTCTGCCTTTTTAAGCTTCCCGTTTGGAAAGAGTCAAGACCTTGGTATTGGAACAGATCATTTCCACCCGGAAGCAAGGACTTTGAAATGGAGAAACCTCTTGTAGAACCCAGGGTGCCCCCCGCCGCCCCATCTCAAATGCTTTTTGTGTAATACTGTCATTCTTCAAGGTGGTGTTTGGACGGTCCCGCGTCTTGTTATGATCTGTGTTGTGAAAACACTCAGGCGGCCCTGGTCTCCTCTCTGGCCATCGTTTTGGGGAGGGTATCAGACAAGATGGCACGCAGTCCTGATGATGGAACATTCTGAAGCATATTTGTAAATCTGAATGGGTAAGGCACTTGTTAGTGGCCATACTTGTGCTGGTTCCCTTTGTTTTATTTTTTGAACTTTTCATTACGGGGAATTTGAACACACGCAAAGGTAGACAAAATAGGATAAAGAACCCCACATACTCATCACCCAGCCCCAAACCATCAACCCATATGGCACAATGCCCTCCTGTCCATGACGAAATATCCCCCATATTGTTTTTTATATATTTTGGTTTTAGTTTTTTTATTTTTAAAGTTATTTAGGCCTCACGGCTTGTGGGAGGATTGAACCTGGGCCCCCTGCAGTAGAAGCACTGAGTTTTTTTTTTTTTAAAGGTTTATTATTATTTATTTTATTTATTTTTGGCTGCATCAAGTCTTAGTTGTGGCACGCGGGCCTCTGTTGCGGTGTGCGGGCTTCTCTCTAGTTGTGGTGTGTGGGTTTTTTTTCCTCTTCTCTAGTTGTGGCACACGAGTTCCAGGGCACGTGGGCTCTGTAGTTAGCATCACGCGGGCTCTAGTTGAGGTGCGTGAGATCGGCGCACAGGCTTAGTTACCCCGCAGCATGTGGGATCTTAGTTCCCTGACCAGGGATCAAACCTGTGTCCCCTGCATTGTAAGGCGGATTCTTTACCACTGGACCGCCAGGTAAGTCCCGGAAGCACTGAGTCTTAACCACTGGACTGCCAGGGAATTCCCAAAGCATTTTGTTTTTAAAGAATTGCAGGGCTTCCCTGGTGGCACAGTGGTTGAGAGTCCGCCTGCCGATGCAGGGGACGCGAGTTCGTGCCCCTGTCCGGGAAGATCCCACGTGCCGCGGAGCAGCTGGGCTCGTGAGCCATGGCCACTGAGCCTGCGCGTCCGGAGCCTGTGCTCCGCAACGGGAGAGGCCACAGCAGTGAGAGGCCCACGTACCGCAAAAAAAAAAAAAAAAAAAAAAAAAATTGCAGACTCCCAAGAAGTTGCAAAAATAGTATGGAGAAGTCCCACGTGTTCTTCCCCCAGTGGTGACATTTTACACGACCACAGTCCACTGTCAAAACTAGGAAGTTGATGTTGGCACAGTACACTACAGGCCTCACTCAGATTTCACTAGTTTTAGTATGCACTCATTTTTTGGTATGTCTGTGTGATCTCTTATCAACTGTGTAGATTTGTGTAACCACCATCACAATAAAAATACAGAACTGTCAAAAAAAAAAAAGATACAGAGCTGTCTTGTCAACACAGACCAATTCCCTCGTGATCCCCCTTTAAAGTCACCCCCACCTCCCACCCTCAGCCCCCGGCAACCACTGATCTCTTTTCCAGCTCTATAACCTTGTCATTTTGACAGTGTTAGGGAATCATATGTAACCTTATGGGATTGGCTTTTTCACATAAGATCCATCTGAACTGTTGTGAGTATCAACAGTTTATTCCTTTTTATTGCTCAGTAGTAACTAATTATCCAATATTATTTTATCATCCTTTTTATTTCTATAAGGTGGATAGTAGTAGTAATGTCCCATTTGGCATTCCTGATTTTAGCACTTTGAGTCTTCTCTCTTGTTTTTCTTGATCATTCTACCTAAAGGTTTGCCCATTTTGTTGATCTTTTCAAAGAACCAGCTTTTGGTTTAGTTAATTTTTTTCTATTTTCTATTTCTATTTTGTTAATTTCTGCTCTGATCTTTATTATTTCCTTCCTTCTGCTTGCTTTAGGTTCAGTTTGCTCTTCTCTTTCCAGTGCCATAAGGTAGAAGTTGAGATGATTGATTTGAGAGCTTTCATTTTTTTTTCATATAGGCAGCTATAAATTTACCTCTCAGTTCTGCTTTAGCTGCACTGTATAAGTTCTGGTTTGTTGTGTCTTCATTTTCATTCACCTCAAAGTATTTTCTAATTTCACTTTTGATTTCTTCTGTGACCCATTGGTTATTTAGGAGTGTGTTGTTTAATTTTCACATATTTGTGACTCCCCACATTTCCTTTTGTTATTGGCCTCTAATTTCCATCGAGGTCAGAGAACCTACTGTGTATGATTTGAATTCTTGTTAATTTGATGAGGCTTGTTTTGTAGCCTAATATTTGGTGTATCCTGGAAAATGTTCCATATGTCCTGAGAATAAAGGATATTTTGCTGCTCTTGGGTGGGGATTTCTATAGATGTCTGTTGGTTTGTAGTGTTGTTCAAGTCTTCTGTTTCTTTGTTGATCTTCTTCCTTGTTTTATTCATTATTGAAAGTGAGATATTGCTGTCTCCAACTATTATTATTGAATTGTCTATTTCCCCCTTCATTTCTGTCAGTTTTTGCTTCATTTATTTTGGGGCTCTGTTATTAGGTTCGTATATGTTTATAATTGTTATATCTTCCTGATGGAGTGGCCCTTTTATCTTTATAAAATGGCCATCTTTATCTCTAATGACACTTTTATTTTGAAGTCTATTTTGTGTGATATTAGTATAACCACTCCCGCTTTCTTATGGTTGCTATTTGCATGTTATACCCCTTTCTGTCCTTTTATTTTCAGCCTATTTATGTTTTTGAATCTAAGGAGTATAGACATCATATAGTAAGATCTTTTTCTTCTTCCAATCTGATAATCTCTGTCTTTTGATTGGATTGTTTAGTCACATTTAAGTCTTTATTGATATAGTTGGATTTAAGTCTTCCATTTTCCTTTTTGCTTTCTGTCCAGCGTCTTTTGTTCCTCTCTTCCTCCTTTACTGCTTTCTTTTGCATTAAGTGAATATTTTCTAGTGTAACATTTTAATTCCTTTAATGATTTTTTCATTATATTTTTGGAAGTATATTTTTAGTGGTTGTTCTAGGTCTTATCATATACATCTTAACTTACCAGAATCTACTTCTGATTCCCAGTATTATTTGAAGCAAGTTTATACTGATTCCATTTGAACTGTGATTAATCAGGATTAAACTCATTTGATCAATGAAATGGCTTGGGTGACTTGGGTTTTTCAAGGATGCTGATGCGTCTGTTGGCCTCACTGGTGCCCTTCTTTTGTTTATTCCTTTTCACATTTGGTGAAATGAATGTCTCAAAGGACCTGTAATGATCAAAAATATTTGTGAAGCTCTACCTTCTCAGGATCAGGCTTGGGAAGGCCCCGACTCCTGTGTCATCACTCTCCTTGTAGTTTTGGCCTTCTTTTCTTCTCCCTTGCCCCATCTAAGCTGACTGGTTTGTAGCCTTGATCCTGCCTCAGGATTCCAAATCTGGGTCAGTGTGTCATGCCCGCTTGGAGGCAGGTGTTTGGGGTTAAGGAGTGCCCAGTGCAGGGAGGCCCAGGTCAGCCTCGAGATAAGTCTGCAAAGGCCAGCAAGATGGTTGGGCTGTGACTTGGTTGTTAGCTGTCACTCTTTTTGTGAGAGCCCAGGTGGGCGGCCTGAGGGGTGGTGGTCAGAATGGCACTGGGCAGAGAACCAGGAGCAGACCGAGTGGGTGCCTCTGGTCACCAACAGTGTGAGCAGCCCCAGTGTTCTGGATACATTTAGTTGAAGCTTCAAAACAGCATCAAAGTTTTTTTTTGTTTTTTTTTTTTTTTTTTGTGGTATGTGGGCCTCCCTCTGCTGTGGCCTCTCCCGTTGCGGAGCACAGGCTCCGGACGCGCAGGCCCAGCGGCCATGGCTCACGGGCCCAGCCGCTCCGCGGCACGTGGGATCCTCCCAGACCGGGGCGCGAACCCGGTTCCCCTGCATCGGCAGGCGGACGTGCAACCACTGCGCCACCAGGGAAGCCCGAGCATCAAAGTTTTGATCAAACGTTGGGGAGCTATTTTTTTTCTGGCTTGGTATTTTTTTTAATAGCAACTTTATTAAGTGTAATTCACGTGCCGTACAATTCACCCTTTTTTTTTTTTTTTTTTTTTTGTGGTATGCGGGCCTCCCTCTGCTGTGGCCTCTCCCGTTGCGGAGCACAGGCCCCGGACGCGCAGGCTCAGCAGCCATGGCCCACGGGCCCAGCCGCTCCGCGGCATGTGGGATCCTCCCAGACCGGGGCGCGAACCCGGTTCCCCTGCATCGGCAGGCGGACGCGCAACCACTGCGCCTCCAGGGGAAGCCCAATTCACCCTTTTAAAGTGTACAATTCAGTGGTTGTTAGTATATTTACAGGGATGTGCAGCCATCACCACCATTGAATTCTAGAACATTTTCATCACTCCAGAAGGAAACCGCATACCTATTAAATAGTCACTCTCCATTCCCCAGCGCAGACAACCAAATGTTGTAGTGTCTCTGTGGATTTGCCTCTTCTGGATGCTTTATATAAAGGGAATCACACACTGTGTGGCCTTCAGTGTCTGGCTTCTCTCACTGACCATCATGTTCTCAGAGGATCTGTGTTGTAGCGAGGGTCAGTGCTTCACTCCTTCTATGGCTGCATAATATTCCACTGTATGAATGGACCACATTTTGTTTATCTGTTTATCCATCGATGGACATTTGGGCTGTTTCCACTTTTTTTGTCTATCGTGAATAATGCCTACGATGCATAATACGGACGTTCATGTACAAGTTTCTATGTGGACACGTTTCATTTCTCTTGGGTAGACACCTAGGAGTGGAATTGCTGGGCCAGATGGAAGGTCCGTGTTTGACGCTTTAGGAAACTGCCAAATTGTCTTTCACAGTGGCTACACCATGATATAATCCCACCAGCAGTGTACGAGGGTTCCAGTGTGGCTTGGTATTTTTAAATTTGAATTAGGTTGGGGACCATAATCATTTTGGTGATGGTTTAATCCCAGGACGCGCTGCCTCTTTGCCCTGAGATCAGCTCCCGTCCACCCAGATGGACCAGCCAGGGAGCTGCTGGGAATGGGACCTCTGGGAATGGAGCTGAAGGGATGGGACCTCTGGGTCCTGGCACGGCTCTCGAGACGGCTCTGTGTCCCCTTTGTTTTTATAAAAGTGGTACATAAGTGTTGTCAGCAGAGACAGAAGCCTGTGTGAATTACAAATTTCCCCAGATCCTGCCACCCGGATAGAACCATTCTTGACATCGTGGTGAAGGCTCTCTGGTCATCGCCGTCTGTCAGGTGGAGGTCTTTCTAGTTTGTGGACTCCACACTCCCCAGCGGACACCCTTCTATTTTGAAGGGTGTTGTTCAGTTGTCCCCAGAAGGATGGTCTGCGTGGATGCTCCTACGACAGCTGGGGGCTCTCGTCATCCTGGCAACAGCCCCAGCTTTTGTGCCTCCTTCTAATCTGTCACCTCCTAGTCACTGCTTTTTTTTGACATGCCAGTTCATAGCCCTCGCCCATGTGTTACACTGGGGTGTTTATTTCTTTTCTTGACTTATAACGGGTTTCTCACCTTCAGCACTATTGATATCTCTGAGCTGGATCCTTCTGGGGGGGCCGCCCTGGGCACGGGGAGGTGTTGAGCAGCGTCCCTGACCCGCACCCCCTTGATGCCAGGAGCCCCTTCCCTCCCCCAGTCCTGACAAGCACAGATGTCCCCAGATGTCACCAGGTGTCCGCTGGGGGACAGACTCGCCTCTGGTTGAGAACCAGTGTTTTATTATAACCCTTTCTATATTAGGGTTGTTAACATCTTCTGCATTTTACGTTTTTTCTCAGTTTCTCATTTATCTCCTGGCTTTATTTTTGATGTGTTGTTACATAGAATATTTTAAAGCTTATTGCCAAATTTGTCATTTCCTTTAAAGTGCCTGGTCTTGTGACCTGCCCAGAGAGGTCTTCCCTTCCTGAGATTACCAAAACACTGGCCCACTTTTTTTTTCTCCTGCATTTTTATGGGTTTCAGAAGGACCCACAGTCTGGAGGCCCCGGGCGGGGACAGAGCTGTGTGTTTTCCATGCGGCTCTCCTGTAGTCTGCACAGGCTGGTGAGGCTTGTGGTTAGGACACGGATCTCGAGCTGGGCTCCCCTGTTGCTAGCTGTGTGGTCACTGCCCTGTGCCTCAGCTTGCTCATCTGTGAAATGGGCTGTGAGAACAGTACCTGCTTTCTAGGGTTTTGGGGCTGATCAGACGTGCCAGGTGCTTAGAGCCGGGCCCGCACGTGGTGACCTGTGCCCCCATCATCGGCCTTTTTATCTGTCCTGGTCATCCCTGACCCTCGCACTAGCTCCAGGGGAAGCTCCAGGCAAGCTCTAGAAGGACGACGCTGTTTGGGGAGGTCAGGGAACCTGTCCAGGGTCCCCAGGGCCGTGGGTGAGGGGCAGGGTCCTCTCCGGGCTCAGAATGTGTGCACACGTGTGTTGTCCGGCCCCACAAAATTACGAGGTACCTTTGCAGAGAAATAGGAAGATTATTTTGTCAATGGTTATGGTTTAAATGGTTAGTCATGGAACATTGAAGACCTGTACGCATGAGTAAAGAATGGGCTGGTGTCTTGAGCGTCTGCAGGGGTGGCCTGGCCGTGTGGGGAGCTTGCTGGGGTGCCACACCCCCTCCCAGGGTGCCGGTGTCCGCCCTGCTCTCTGTGTGGCGCCAGCCCCTTGCCTGGGCTGTGGGCTGGGGAACAGGTGGTGGCCTTTGCCCAGGCTGCGTCCCTGACCCCCCGAGCCTAGTAAAGACGTAGGTGGGCTGGCAGGCCCTGTTCTTGTCCACGATGTTCCAAAAGCAGGTGCTGGCAGCCTCCTTGGCTCCCTGGCCTTTCACCCACGTGCTTCCCTTTTTTTTTTAATCTTTTCAATCCAAGTGCTTCCTTTCTCTTTTTTTTCCTTTTTGAATAAAAAATTTTAGAGACATAATTTCAGATTTCCAGAAGAGTTGCAAGAATGGCACGAAGAATTCCCAGACACCTTTCACCTGGCTCCCTAGGAGTTAACCTTTCACTGCAGCTGCTCTTGTTCCTTTTCCCTCTCTCATCCTCTCTCTCTGCGCATTTCTTCCTGAACTGTTCCACATACATGCATTCCTCTTTACCTCTAAATACCTCAGTGGGCATCTCTTCTGAACAAGGGATTCTCTTATCAAATTATCAAAAGCAGGAAGTTAATTCTCAAAATTCTCAGAGAGTCCAGGCTCACACACCGCGTTAATACGTCACGTCGCTTTTGTTTCTGTTCATCTGGGTCAGTTCCTGAGTCTGTCCTTCTGGCTCGTGGCTTGGACTTTGGGAGAGTACAGGCCCGTTATCCTGTGGGGCGTCGCTCGGTGTGGGTTTGTCTGATGGTCCTCTCACGTCTGGCAGGAACATCCCAGAAGCAGTCTAGTGTCCTTCTCGGAGCTTTGTCTCTGGAGCTCATGTCTGGTGGCATCAGCCTGGCCCACTTGGGTAAGGGGGTGTCTTCCAGATTTCTCCACCCTGAAGTTACAGTTTTACCATTTGTAATTGGTAAGTTTCTTGCGGGAGGTCCTTGGGGACCATGTAAACACCCCGTTGTTCCCCCAACAGTCACCGTTTGTTTGGGCAGCCGTTGTTGATTCTTACCAAGTAGGGATTGTCTAATTGCACCATTCCTTCTGCATTTATTAGTTGGCTTTCTGCTGTGAAGAGCAGCTGTCTCTTCTTCCCCATCTGTTTATTTATATCAGCGAGGACGCATGGGTCCTTAACTGATTCAGTAGATTGTAATCCATTGCTGTCATTGTTTTCGGTTGCTCTAGCGGTCCCAGATTTATCCAGAGGTAGAGCTCCCTCCCGCTGGCTCCTCCTGTCCTTCAGGCACGTGCCCACCAGTCTCTGGACACTCCCCTACTTTGGGGCACAGTGAGGTGTTCCAGGCCCATGCTGTGCGCTCCCACCTCAGCTCCAGGCTTGACTGCTTCTCCAAGGAGCCCTGGTTTTTCTTGTGGACAGTGCATTTAGAAACCAAGATCTGGGTGTTCAGTTGCTCATTGCCAAGGGGGTGTCTTTGCCTCTGGGCCCTTTTCCCCGGGAAATAGGTGTGTAAATAAATACACATGTGCATACATTAGTGTGTCTGTGTGTACATGTATCGCACAGACACCCACATCCATTTCTGCTTCTACCTATACACACTAGTGCCCACGAGTTCACACCGACACCTCCACTTCCAGCCCTTTGTTCGTGCAGGCTGCTTGCTGGCCTCCCCTTCCCTTTTCTGTAACTCTGTAACTCTGTCAGTGAGAGCCCTGCATCACCCACAGTAAAAGAAACCCCTGGAGTAAGTCAATATTTGCTTTATCTTTACCTCAAAGGCACATAGTTCCAAAACCATGCTTAAAAGTGACATGGCTTAGTTCTTTCTTTTCCTCTTTATTGTGGTTGTATTATGTACTTGAAATACCGTTTGGTTTGCGTCTGTTTGTATTTCATTGTAGGATTCTTTCCCCCACCCCCCCAGTTCTTGTTGATTTCATTCATTCCCTCATTCATTTAGTATGTGGGACATTAGCATGGTTCAAGGGTCAGAAGGGTGTCTGGAGAGATGCGTCATCACCCTTCCTCGCCCTCCCTCCTTCAGGGAATGATCTCATTATGTCTCACAAATGCAGAATTGTGTGTGTGTGTGTGTGTGTGTGTGTGTGTGTGTGTGTATGTGTATATATATATATATATATATATTTTTTTTTTTTTTTTGGCCACGCCTTGTGGCTTGTGGATCTTAGTTCCCCAACCAGGGATTGAAACCATGTCCCCGGCAGTGAAAGCACGGAGTCCTAACCACTGGACTGCCACGGAAGTCCCACGTATATTTTCTTATACATGGAAGGTGACACAGTGGGGATTACTCTTGCACTTTTCTCTTTTCACTGTGCAGCGTGTCCTGGAAACAGCTTCATCTGGCCATGGAGATGTGCCCGCCCTCCTGCACAGCTGCGTGGTATCCACTGGGGGCTGCAGCACAGTTGACCCAGCCTCTCCCCTGTACGTGCATTGGGCTTGTTTCCAGTATCTTGCTGGTACAAACGGTGCAGCAGTGAATGCCCTGGTGTAGAGGTATCTTCATATTCTTGGAAGAATATCTTCAGGGTCGATTTCTAGAAGTGGGATTGCTGGCTCAAAAGATAAGTGCCAAGATGTGTGTTAGCTTCTGGCATGTTCCATCCTGTGGGGGCAGATGGGTTTGGGTTTACTCTCACTAGCACCGAGAGGGTCTGGTCCCACAGGCTCACTAGCAGGGTGTGCTGTTCTAGTGGAAACATACTTGCTGATCTGAGCTGTGAGAGATGGGGTCTCAGTATAGTTACTTTTCCTTTTTATTTACTTTTTTTTTTTAAATTTATTTTTGGCTGCATTGGGTCTTCGTTGCTGTGCGCAGGCTGTCTCTAGTTGCGGCGAGCGGGGGCTACCCTTCGTTGTGGTGTGCGGGCTTCTCATTGTGGTGGCTTCTCTTGTTGCGGAGCATGGACTCTGGGCGCGCGGGCTTCAGTAGTTGTGGCACACAGGCTCAGTAGTTGTGGCTCGTGGGCTCTAGAGCGCAGGATCAGTAGTTGTGGCACACGGGCTTAGTTGTTCGCGGCATGTGGGATCTTCCCGGACCAGGGCTTGAACCCGTGTCCCCTGCATTGACAGGCGGATTCTTAACCACTGCGCCACCAGAGTGGTCCCGGGGTCTCGGTGTAGTTTCAGTGAGCATTTCTGAAATTAGGGGTGAGGTCGAGCATCATTTCATGTGTTAAAAGCCAGTTTGATATCTTTTCTGTGAATAGTCTGTTTATGCTTTTCACCCACTTTTCAGTTGGATTTTTTAAAAAATTAATTAATTAATTTAGTTTTGCTGTGTTGGGTCTTCGTTTCTGTGCAAGGGCTTTCTCTAGTTGTGGCAAGCGGGGGCCACTCTTCATCGCGGTGCGTGGACCTCTCACTATCGCGGCCTCTCTTGTTGCGGAGCACAGGCTCCAGACGCACAGGCTCAGTAGTTGTGGCTCATGGGCCTAGTTGCCCCGCGGCATATGGGATCCTCCCAGGCCAGGGCTCGAACCCGTGTCCCCTGCATTAGCAGGCAGATTCTCAACCACTGCGCCACCAGGGAAGCCCCTTCAGTTGGATTTTTGATGTTTCCTCATTGATTCAATTCCACCCTTACCCAGTGCTTTGAGATGCCACCCTTGGTTCCCCCCACTCCCTGATCTGTGATTCCCCCAGCTCCTGGAGGAGGTCAGGCTCTAGAAAGATATGTGCACACGCTTTCCTTTGCAGTGTGCTAGGTGTGCCCCGCAGGACATGGTTGATCGCTTCCAGGCATCTCAGGTTCTCAAGATCCAGCTGGAAACTTCCCGTCCCGGTGCTCCCGACCCTGCAGAGGCAGGTCCTACAGAGGAGTTGGGGTGGACAGGTGGGCTGTGTGTCCAGAGCATAAAGGCCTAAGAACAGCCGGCGGAAGAAGACGGGTATTTTTTAAAAAAGAGACATTGCCAGACTGCCCTTGGGAGCAGTCCTGGGTGGCCACTGGGGGCATGTCACCAGATCTGCCTTCCTTGCCTGAGTGAAGCTCTTAAATGACAAAGCCCATGACAGCTGCCATTTACGAGGGTTTACCGTGTGCCAGGGTCTACTTCCCGTGCTTTTGTCTGTGGCCTTGTTTAACCTCCTGCAACCCCACAATAGGGCATGGTGACCCCCACTTGACAGATGAAGAAACCGAGGTGCAGAGGTTAGGAACTTGCCCCAGGTCACATGGCCGGCTGGGACCCCTCGGGGGCATCTGTGCTGGTCTCTGCAGCCCCGCCATGGTCTCCAGAGAATGGAGTAGGACGTACCATGGGAAATGTGATCACAGAACTGTGTGTGAGGCTCTGCCACTGGGGAGCAGGCTCGGGAGGCCCCCTCTCTGGGGTTTAGCCTCTTTTTGTCCCTCACTCCATTGCTGTAACGTTGAGCATCTTCTCAGGTGCTTGCTGGCTGTTTGTATATCTCTTTCAGGGAGGTGTCCGTTCAGTTCCTTTACCCACTTGTGAATTAGGTTGTCTTTGTTGTTGACCCATAAGAGTTCTTTATCTATTCTGGATACAAGAAACCGTTGCCTAATCCCAGGTCACAAAGATTAATTCTTGTGTTTTCTTCTAGGAGTTTTAGAGGTTTAGCTCTAAAGTTTAGATATGTGAGTTAATTTTGAGTTAATTTCTGTCTGGTGTGAGGTAGGGGTCCAGCTTCATTCTTTTGCACATGGACATCCAGTTGTGCCAGCACCATTGTGGTAAAGACTGCTCTTTACCCCTTGGACAGTCTTGGCAACCTCACTGAAAACCAACTAACTTTAAATGTGCAGGTTTATTTCTGGACTGCCCACTCTTATCCATTGAGCTCTCTGTACATCCTGAGGCCAGGACCACATTGGCTTGATCACTGTAGCTTTGTCACCCTGAGTTATTTTATATCTAGTCTCTGGGGTGGACGTTAAAGAAAAATGATATGGTTCTTACATTTCCAGGAGATGAGATCAGAGCCTTCCTGGGGTTGGGATCCAGACAACCCAGGGTGCCTGTCACCTCGCTAGCTGAGCCATTGCCACTTCCGCAGTTGGATTTTGTTGTCTGTGAGGATACAGAGGATTTGGTGAGATATTTGTAAACGAGAGGCTCTTTTCCCAGTCTGTAAAGACTGATGAAAATGTCAGCTCTTCAGTTCTCTCAAACAGGAAGCATCTGAAACTTGTGTTCAGCAGGTTGGGTCTTTAATCAGTCTTGAAACTGGATTGCAGGCTGGCGTCAACTTGCTTTTTCTTTTCTTATCAGTTTGGATCTTTTTACAGCCAGACTCTCCCCTTCCAGCTAAAACCTGCTGTGCAGTGAACTTCAGAGGACGGAGATAGAGGTTGTTGTGTGTGGGTTTTTGTTTTTTTTTTTTTTGTGCTGTACGCGGGCCTCTCACTGCTGTGGCCTCTCCCATTGCGGAGCGCAGGCTCCGGACGCGCAGGCTCAGCGGCCATGGCTCACGGGCCCAGCCGCTCCGCAGCATGTGGGATCTTCCCGGACCGGGGCACGAACCCGTGTCCCCTGCATAGTTTTTTCTTTGCTTTTGATATTTTATTTTGAAATAATTTAAGGGGCATTGAAATGTTGCTGAGACAGTACAAAGAGTTCCCATGTACCTTTCAGCCACGTTCCCCTGATACTAACAGGTAGCGTAACTGCGGAAGGATGACCTGAAGTAATAACAACAGATTTTATTAGGATCCCACCGGTTGTCCCTCTCAGCCCCTTTTCTGCCCAGGACCCAACCCGGGACCACACGGTGCAGGTGTCAGGCTCCTTAGGCTCCTCCGGACTGGGGCCGTGTCTCAGTCTTTCCTTGTGTGTCGTGACCTTGACACTTCCGGAGAGCACTGGTGGGGGATTTTGTAGTGTCCCTCTCCTTGGCTTTGTTTCTCATGGTGACACGAAGGTTATGCATTTGAGGGAGGCTGCCCCAGGGCGATGTGCTGATATGTCTCTTTGCCTGTGGGGTCAACCTTCACCCCTCGGGTAAGGTGGCACCTGCTTGGAGTCTCTGCCAGAAGATTGCAGGTTCTTCCTCTGGGACCTCGCGACAGCACACCTGCTTCTCATAAACATTTGCCTGTCAATTTCAGCGTCTGCGGTGGATCTTTCCTGCAGCAGTGATTACCGTACAGATCTCACGGTGCATTTATGTTGCCTTCACTCCTTCTGCATTATGATCTAGAATTTTTTGTAGAAGAGAGCTATCCCTTCTCCCCTATTTACATTACATTTTGAATTTCATACCAATAAGGACCGGCATGTGTTTACCGTACTCTGTGGGTTTATCGTCGCGACTGTCACTGTTCATCTTGTCCTCGCTGTCCTCGCTTTTGTCGTCTGGTGCCCCTTCACTGCGCTCATGTCCTCCTGGGAGTCCCCATCTTCTATGAGTGTTTCCGCCCTCCCTGCTCCCACGAGGGGCTCCAGCTCACCTTGGGAGCAGCGGGGAGCAGGCCGAGTTGGGCGCTGAGCCCTCCTGGATCAGATAACACACACAGGCGAGGGCTCCCTGCCTTTGTGGGCGGAAGATGCCCGTCAGCTCTCTGCCTCTCGGACCCCGGGCCCAGCTCCCGGGCCACCGTGGGCAGTGTGGGTGGTGTGGGTGGACCCATCCCGAGGGCCAGCCCTAGGTGGCCCAGAGCTGATAGGACCAGGGGCCCAGCAACCCCTGCCCGGGGTGGGGAGGCCAGGCCTGTGGGGTCCCAGAGGTGCCAGCAGCCTGTGGCAGTTCCTGGTGTCTCAGCGTGTGGAGACAGCTGGCTCTTCCCCCGTTCCTGCTGCTTCTTCCCGGCCCACCTGCCTGCCCTTTGCAGAGGGTGGAGGAGCCATCAGCGTCCGCGGGGCGGGCACCTCGGAAGAGCGACATCATCCGATTGTCAGACGGCGCCTTTTTAAAGGAGAAATAAATGGTCAGAGTGTGCTTCTTCGGGGTGGTGGTGTCTGAGGCCTTGGGTCGCCACTCAGTCTGTCTCCTCACTGCAGCTGGACGCCCCCTGCCCACCCCGAGTTCTCTTCTCAGCACCCGGCTTTCCCGGGAACCGCTACCAGGCCAGCGGCCCAGCCTGGGCAGCAGGAGGCACCAGGGCCTTTCTGTTTTGTTTTCCTTTTAAAAATTACATAGACTTTATCATTTAAACAGTTGTAGGTTTATAGAGAAATTGAGAGCTCTAGGGAGAGTTCCCTACACCCCTGACCCCGACACCCAGTCTCGCATTCCGTTTTACATGAGGCGGGTACGTTTGTTGCAATCAGTGAACCGTATGGGTACATTCTCGTTGACTAGGGTCCTACTTCATTCAGTTTGCCTTGTTTGCCTCTGTTGTCCTCTTCTGTCCCAGGACCCCGTCCGGGACCCCCATGACATTCAGGTGTCTCGTCTCCTCAGGCTCCTCTGGGCTGTGATGGTTCCTCAGACTTTCCTTGTTCTCGATGCCCTTGACGGGTTTGAGGAGGACTGTGGTCAGAGATTTTGTAGAATCTCCCTCAGTGGGAACTTGTCTGGTGTTTTTCTCATGGTTACACTGGGGCGCTGGGTGCTGGGAGGAGGACCACCTGTGAAGGGCCGTCTCACCCTTCATCTCAGGTGGCTGCCGTCCACATGACTCATCTCTGCTGGTGTCGACCTCGGTCCCCTGGCTGAGGTCGTGCTGCTCAGGTGTCTCCACTGGAAGGTCACACCTCCCCCCTTTCCGTACTGTCCCTCTTGGGAGGAAGTCACTGTGCCCAGCCCACACTTAAGGGCCCCCTGATGCCCTCAGCCCTGGCTGCCTGTGCCGAGTGGGCTGTGGCCAGGCCCCTGGTGTCTCAGGGCCTCCAGGGTGGTGACAGGCTGGCTACGGGGGGCCCTCAGTCCTTGCGGGAGCAGGGGGAGGCCGGTGAGCCTAGCCCCACATGGACGTAGGTCAGGGTGGACGGAGGCCTTGCCTTGGCTGTGGCCTGAGGGCTGAGCCTTAACCTCAGCCCCAGAGCTTCCAGCCCCCTATTTTGGGATGACAGTCAATGCTGTCATCCCCCAGAGCACGAGGGCAGGAGGACCCCGCAGCCATTGGCAGCAGCAGACTGGGGTCTGTCCAGCCGAGGACCACAGGCTCAGGTGGTCTTTGCCTTGCAGCCCACGTGCTGTGCGTGGGGTAGCCCATCGTCCGTCTGGGGAGACAGTATGCAAAGAGGTAGTGACAAGTGACCAGGGAGATACGTGACCCCATCAGATGTGAGTGAAAGTTAGGCCGGCTCTTCTCAGCAGGGAGGCCTGCGGGCAGTGGGGGTGAGAAGGTCCTTCTCCTCTGTCATCGGGGAGATGTACGTGGAAGCCGCCGGATCAGTCTCCCTTTGCTGCGATAACAAATGACCACAGACTCAGTGACTTAAAACAATGTGCGTTTATCATCTCACCGCCCTGGCGGCCAGAAGTCTGACATGGGTCTCACTGGGCTAGGATCAAGGTGTGGGCAGGGCTGATTGATCCTCCTGGAGGCGCCAGGGAAGAATCGGTTCTTCGCCATTTCCAGCTTCTAGAGGCGCCGCATCCTTGGCTGGTGGCCCCTCCTCCGTCGTCAGAGCACATCGCTCTGACCTCTGCCTCTGTCATCAGTTCTTCTCTGACTCTCACCCTCTCACCTCCCTCTTAGAAGGACTCTGGGGATGACACTGAGCCCCCTGATAACCCAGGATCATCTTCCAGCTCAAGATCCTTAACTTGGACTTCCCGGCGGTCCAGTGGATAAGACTCTGCACTCCCAGTGCAGGGGGCCCGGGTTCCATCCCTGTTCGGGAAGCTGAGATCCTTAACTTCATCCCATCTGCAGTCTCTTGCCACCAAGGAGAGCATAGTCACAGCTCCCGGGGATTAGGATGGGGACATCCTTGGGGGCCATTGTTCCACCAGGCACAGCCATGTGGGGACATGCCAGAGTAATCGAACCCCCGAACTTCCGCTCTTGTCACTGTCAGGGGCTGGCGGGGCTGCGGAGCGGGGCAGGTGGCAGCGGCCAAGGAGCCCTTGGGACTACACGTGGCCCCGGGCGGCTTAGCTGGTCCAGAGGAAGAGGCGAATGCCCGAGGGCCGGTCATTTCACAGCTCGGTGTGGCCTTTCAGCCCAGGGGCTGGCACCTGTTAGAAGACAGTGAAATCAATGTAGTGGGTTGTGCCCAGTAATTTAAAAAAACTGATTAAAAAAAAAGATAGAAAAGGTCAGCACACGTTGCCTGTTGAAAGGGTGTTTGTGGAACCTGTGCTTTTTAAAGCTCCTGGTGAGTTAGGGAAGGTGTGCAGAACTGAGTTCCACACCCCCAGGGCACCCCGGCTGAGCTGCCCTGCAGCCAGGTCGGCCCCCAGCAGCTAGTCCAGCTTCAGACAGCATGTGCAAAGGCACAGGGGCAGGGAGGCTCCGGCAGATGCCAGAGCCGTCAGCTCAGGTGTCCAGGAGGTAGGGGTGGGGAGCCCAGTGAGTCGGGGCAGCTGGAGCCCAGATTGTCAGAGGCCCTGGGGCCACACCCCATGTTTAGAGTCTTGTCCTGTGTCCATTCAGCAAGTGAACCTGAGCCTGGCTGTGAATGCCGTGGTGGGGACCCTGCCCCCCGTGGGGTCTCAGCTGCACGGTGCCTGCCACGCTCTGCCCCGTGCTCTCTGCCCCCCGGGGGTGTAGATGGCGGTCACCACGCGGCAGTTCCTGTCCGACTGTCCTCCTTGGAGGGGCACCTTCCCTGCCTGCGGGGGTTCGGAAGAGGCAGAACTTCTTGTAAACCTCCCAGGAGTGCCTGTACCTTAAGGTTTCCAGAAGCATCATTGGTCTGATTTGATTTTTGGAGGCTCCTGCTTCCTCAGCTACTGATGTTTAGGAGCTGAGCTTAAAATGGGCCGTCACTGGAAGGCTTTAGTGGGGCAGGTGCTCCTGGTCGTGGATTTTCATGTTCTTGGAAAGTGGCGAGGATTTGGAAACAACTGTACAGAGGCCGGCATCCCTGGGCTGCACGCTGCTGCTAGGAGTGTAATTTGGAGTTAAGACTTCATCAGACCATCGTTTTAGTTAATTGTGCTTTTGTTTTGCACATTTTAGGAACCATCGCCATTGCTGGAGCCTGTCAGAAACCCTAACAGAAGCCAGTTATTGGACCATCTCCCTGCAGCCTCGCTCCCCACTGCGTACTAGGAACCTTGCAGTAAGTACGTGTGTGGGCCCCCGGCCCCAGGGCTGCTGGTGGAGAAGGCGGCCCTGTTTGGTTCTGAGTTCCTGGGGTGTCCAGGGGCCAGATGCCCCTAGAGGAGCCTGGACCCCTCAGCGTGGTTCTGCTGGATGTGCCTTCTCTCCGCGTCTGCACTCTGGCCCCTCAGCATCTGAACACCTATCCCTCACTTCTAGAAGCCCTGAGAACCATGGTGGGTTTGGGGGGACCCCAGGATGGCCCAGGATGAGCTGCCCTATCTGTGTCGTGTCCCTGGGCAGGACACCACTTCTGGCTTCACCTAGGGGCGTAATCACCCCACCTCACACCCTGCGGGAGATGATGACCTGTCACAAGGAGAGGGGAGAGTCTTCAAAAATGGAGGATTATTATTATTATTTTTAAAATTTATTATTTTTGGTTGCATTGGGTCTTTGTTGCTGTGTGCGAGCTTTCTCTAGTTGCGGTGAGCGGGGGCTACTCTTCGTTGCGGTGCGCGGGCTTCTCACTGCGGTGGCTTCTCTTGTTGCGGAGCACGGGCTCTAGGCACGCGGGCTTCAGTAGTTGTGGCTCGCGGGCTTCAGTAGTTGTGGCGCATGGGCTTAGTTGCTCCGTGGCATGTGAGATCTTCCCGGACCAGGGTTTGAACCCGTGTCCCCTGCATTGGCAGGCGGGTTCTTAACCACTGAGTCACCAGGGAAACCCTGGAGGATTATTTTTAAATGCTTTGAAAAGAACCCCATGACCCAGCTGCTTCTGGGTTTCAGCTCCAAGGTGTCCCCCTTCTCCTGGACTTTTCTAATTAACCAGGGACAGAGGGTTCACAGAGGTGGCCTCTGGAGGTGGCCCAAAGGGGGTCACTGGTCAGAAAAGAGGGAGCAGCCTGAGCCCCTAGTGGCTGGCACCCGGGTGGAGGGGCGTTCAGCGTGGGACGAGCAGTTCCCGTGCTCCTGGCCACAGCGAGGAGAGCTGGCTGAGCGAGAAAGGCTCGTGTTCAGTGTTGACCTTGGATGAAGCCTCCTCCCAAGGCCACGTGGCTAATGAGGGCTCAGTGTGGACTAGAACGTGGCCTTGTCTGTTCTGCCACGATTTAGGAACCCAGGAATTGGGCCATGGAGCTCAGGTTCCCCTTTACAAGCGGTGAGTGTAGGTTTTGTTCCTTAAAGGGGAGATTTCAGGCATCTGGGTCTGGGGCCGGCAAACTGCGGCCCGAGGACCACTTGGCCCACTCAGCCCGTTGTGTGTTCTTGTAAACAAAGCCTTATCGGTGCACAGCTGCTTCTGTTCACTTGCGCCTTCCTCCTCACGGTGGTGGAATTGCGTGGTTGTGACAGAGGCTGCGTGCCTGCAAAGCTGCAAACGTTTACCGTGTGGTCCTGCACAGAGAAGGTGGGCCGTCCCCAGTCCCTGCCAGCTTGTCACTGTCTGGGGCTGGGTGGACCAGGCCCTCGTCAACCGGTTTAGAAATGGTCAGTTCTGACTGTCCCAAAGCGTTGTTTTACCCTTAAAGCTCACGCTTTCTGACAAGACAGTCAAGTCCCTGAAACTCGGTTATCCTCTCTGTATCTGCATCCGCATGACACATTCTGCGTACGTAGCTCGCCCTGTGCGGTTAACTTTTTAGTCATCCCTCACAAGGATGCTAATCATCTCCCTCTATCAACCCATTTTATAGCTGGAGAAACTGAGCGCCAGCCCTGGAAGGTGTGAGAATGTTCTGGGGTGGGGGAAGAGTGGGAGACAGAAATGAGTGAGGTCACGGGCACCTTCCCCAAAAGGCCTCAGGCGTTCGCGATCAGAGCGCTCGTGACAAACAGGACAGGTTGACTGCGGCCTGGCAGGTCCCAAACAGGCTGCCTTGGACTTCAAAAAAATTAAGTTTTATAGAGATGTAATTACATGCCATAATGGTCACACCTCAAAGTATACAATTCAGGGAATTCCCTGGCGGTCCAGTGGTTAGGACTGCACACTTTCACTGCCATGGGCACAGGT
The DNA here is from genome assembly GCF_002837175.3 of Physeter macrocephalus. Lineage (NCBI taxonomy): Eukaryota > Metazoa > Chordata > Mammalia > Artiodactyla > Physeteridae > Physeter > Physeter macrocephalus. The sequence goes on along the minus strand of NW_021145768.1, from coordinate 18,146 downwards.
TCAATCCCTGGTCAGGGAACTAAGAGCTCACAAGCCACACAGTGGAGTGGACAAATTAATTAATTAATTAATTAAAATAAGATATGCAATGTAGTGGTTTTTAGTACGTTCACAGAGCTGTGCTGCCACCCCACCATCTAACTCCATCTAACTCCAGAACATCGTTATCAACTCCCCAAAACCACTGTACATTAAGCAGGCACTCCCTCTCCCTCCCCCAGCCCCTGACAACCAGGAACCCACTCTCTGTGTCTGTGGATCTGCCTGTCCTGGACGTTTCCCGTCAGTGGAATCACACCCTGTGTGTCCTCCTCCGTCTGGCTTCTCTCACTGAGCGTCGTGTTCTCAGGGTCCGTCCACGTGGTAGCGAGTGTCAGGGCTTCTCTCCTTTTCGTGGCCGAGTGGTGCTCCCGTGCGTAGAGGGACACATTTGGTGTATCTGTCATCCGTTGACGGGCACTCGTGTTGTTTCCGCTTTGGGGATTTTATGAATGATGCTGCTGTGAACGTTCAGGTGTCTTGGTGGGCGTGTATTTTTGTTTCCCTTGGGTAGACACCTAGGGGGTGGGATGGCTGGGTCAGATGGTGGCTCCATGCTTCGCCTTTCACGCTCCTGGCCAGCGTGGTTGGGTTCCTGTGAGTATGAAGAAGCCTCTCCCATCAGATCCTGCTCCACCCTGTCTCGTTAGGAGCAGGATCTGAGCTGGAGACACGTGGGTTCAGTTCCAAGCAGAATAGCTCCAGGCGGGAAGGAGAGTGCAGGCCGCCCCAGGCCGTGGGTGGGCTTCTCACCCAGCCTGCTTCCTGCCCCCCGCCCTCCCGGTTCTTTGCTTTTTCGCTCATTTACTTCATTGTAAGGATTTCTTCCTCCTCAACATATTGCTTGGCCTGTTTTTTCAGGTCTGGTAGCTTTTTCCTGCTTTTTTTTGTGTGTGTGAAAAAAGCACCCAGTTTTGCGTCCGTGGGCACAGACAGGTGACGTCTCCAGGCTAATAAAAGATGCCCCTGTCATGGGCTGTGGGCGGCCCCGCCGTGGGCACTTCCTCCGGGAGGGTTGTGACAGAGAGAGCTTTTTTTCTTTAAAGTTCAAAGGTATACCAAAGATCAAGAGAAGAAGGTGGCCTTAGCGCCGGTTTTTAGGAGGAGAGGCATGATAAACGTTCCTCGTTTGCCTCCGTCTGTTTTGAGCAAGGCCCCCGACCACGGAGGACATGTTGCTATTCATTCATTTTCTCTCTGCAGTTTGGGGGGTACCTAGGTGGAAAGATTGGGTGTTGAACCAGGACACTGTCATTTTAGAGTCACGCGAGGTTGTGACTCAGACCGCGGTATTCACGGGACTTTGCCCCATGTGGCTTCTCGAGGCTTCCGTGGCCAGCGCTGTTGGCCCTGCAGCATCTTCCGAAAGCGTGGCCCTGATCGCCGCGGTCCCCAGGTGTCGCACGCTTGCCCTGGGATTGGCGAAGGGGCTCTGGCGATGTGAGGGAATGGGGCCGAGCCGGGCCCCTGGGGATTCCCGGGCCTGCCCTTCCCTTGCTCAGGCCTCCTGGGGATGGGGCTCCCGGGGGCTCCCCAGGCCACCATGCAACCCAGCTTGCAGTTCACGCCTCCTGGCTCCTCCCCACAGCTCGGCCGAGCGTCTTGGGGGCTGACGAGGTGTGAGCCTCTTAACCTGGGAGTCAGCCCGTGGGAGCACTGGCACCAACGTGAAGATGCAGGCCAAGGTTGTCTGGGGCGCGAGCGGCCAGAAAGGGCTCCTTCGGCATCACTGGGGCCTCTGGCTGTGCCCGTGAGTCAGCTCTGCGGCCAGAGGGTGGCTCCGGGCTCTGTACTCTGGGGTGCTGTGCACGTCTGAGTCGTGGGGAGGACGCGGGGGTCATGTTGCAGCCCACTGGGTATCGCTTGGTCCCCTTCGTCCTCTTCTCGAAACTGTGCTTTTGTCTGAGCGAGTAGGCTGATGTGCTTGTCTTTCCAGGACGCATCTCACAGCAGCGGTCCCTGGTGGGAGGGGCATGGTGACTGGTACTTATCTCTTTGTGTGATGGATTTTTCACGTGGCTTTTGAGGCAGAGGGAATAGCGCTCCTTGAGGTGCCCACACCCTAATTGTGAAGCCCGTGAAGATGCTCCCTGACATGAGAGGGACTCTGCAGCTGGGATGAAGTTAAAGATCTGGAGATGGGTGCTCATCCTGGATTAGCCAGGCGGTCCAATGTCATCACAGGGGTCCTTCTAAGAGGGAGGCAGGGGGGTCAGAGTCAGAGAAGGGGACGTGGTGACGGAAGCAGTGGTCAGAGAAGAGAGGCAGAGAGAGACCAGAGATGCTGTGAGTATGCAGGAAGGGGCCTCGAGCCAGGGATGCCGTGCCTCTAGAAGCTGGAAAAGGCAGGAAACCTCCAGAAAGAGCACAGCCCAACTGAGATCCGGGAGATGCTATGAGTATGCAGGAAGGGACCTTGAGCCAGGGATGTGGTGCCTCTAGAAGCTGGAAAAGGCAGGAAGCCTCCAGAAAGAGCACAGCCCACTTGAGATCCGGGAGGGACTCCTGGCCTCCAGAACTCTAAGATAAAGTTGTGCTGTTTCAGCCACTAGGTTTGTGGAGATTCGTTTGGCAGCCGTAGGGAATGAACATGCAGGGCTGCGGGCGATTCTTTCTTTGTGCCTTTCGGAGTTGGCGTCGCTCAGATAAATGTTAGGATGGTCCTGGCCTTGTGTGCGGGGCTACCCATCCGCCCCCGCCCCGTGTCCACACAGCCCCCTCCGGTCAAGCTGCCTTCCTCACGTCTCTTGTCCTCACATTTCTCAGTTGGCCCTTCTGACCTTGGCCTCCCGCCTTCCTGGCTCTGGGCTCTCTGCCTGCTTTGTCCCTCTCGTCACTGTGGCTGTTTCAGTCCAGCTAGTTCCGTGGGGTAGAGCCAGATCAAGGCTGGCATCCTTGTTTCCTTCGTGGGCTGCTCCTGGAGCCTGTGCTCCCCCCAGCCCGGGCTCTCCTGCTCCGTGGGGCCAGCACGATGACCCCCCAATGCCGATCTGGCTCCACAGGCCAAGGGGCAGGGGGGACAAAGGGTTCTCTGACACTGGGGCTGACGGGTATGGTGGGGCAGCACTAGTTGCCCCGAGTGCCCCCTGGGCTTCAGGCTCTGTGTGATCAGGGACCATGCCCAGCTTGCAGGGAACCTGGGACATAGGGGGTGCTCCCAGCAGAGAAGGATGACGTGGAGGACGTTCTACTGCCAAGCTTTTCACTGTATGAGGGCACCTGATGAGCTGCTCTCGGGACACGGTGATGGAGTGCCAGGCCCACACCCGGGGGCGGGGGACAGGGGCTGGGGGGCTCCCGTGCTGCCTTCACGGTGGGTTTTCTCTTGAGTTGATGGAGGGCTGCTGGCTCCTACTGGGGCCTGAGCCTGCTCAGGGGCCTCTCAGTCATCATCTTCTGTTGGGAACTGGGCTGTGGTGGCAGGAACTGGGCCGAGATGGGAGCAGGGCCCGGGGCTGGCTGGGAGTCACGGGGAGGCTTGGGGCTTCACCTGATGGCAGGTGGAGGGGAGGACCCGGGAGGAGAGAGCTGGGGGAGAGACGCCCCCCGGGGCTGGGGTACAGACCCCACAGAGAAGAACTGGGGCACTTCGTGCTCAGAGAGCCCCCGAATCCTTTTCAAAAACAGTGCACCCCTCAGAGTAAAGCTTTTAGTAGGGTGACATTTTTTTCAGAGGACGTACCTTCCCGCATATTGAATACTGTATTCTTGTCAAAACCCCAGAGTTGCAGATTCCAGCCATCCAGTTTCTGGAAAACATCTGCCATTGGGCCTCAGAAACCCTTAGTCCCCAGAGCCCCTCAGTCAGGAAGATGAGGCTGCCTGTTGGGGAAATGGCGTCCTCTACCAGTCACCTTATTTCTGAATTCTGGCTCACGGACGGACAGACAGAGTGCACCCGGCTGTGGGAGACCCACGCCTTGGGGTGTCTCTCACACCCCCTCTCCTGAGGCTCTCAGGCTCAGCACACCCCGCTCTGTCGGGCTCCTGGCGGGGGGGCATCAGCCCCAGGCTGGAGTCCAGATCTGGAGAGCCCTCTGCCCCCAAGAGGGGCAGCTGTCAGGGTGGGGTAGGAAAGACCCCCCACCTGGTCACCGTGCTGCAGCACAGGTCGGGTGGTAGCCTCCACGGGGGTGGCCAGAGTGTCCCCCACGGCCCAGCCCGTGAGTCCCCCAGTTTGAAGGCCTCTGGGGGAGGTGCTGGTGCAGCAGCCCAGGAGGACTTCTCTGGTCTGGACTCATTCGTTGGGACCCAGAGAGCGGGTGGACCCCTCCTGTCACCTGTCTCTGGGTGAGGAGGAGCCGTCCAGGACAGCTGGGGAACCGCCCCTCCACACGTGATCACGCTCATCGGTCCCAGGTGGTGGGCTGCAAGGGCTGGGCGAGCATCAGGCCAGGAAGGCCAAGGCGTGCAGGGTCTCCCCGAACACAGGACTTAAGAAAAATCATCGCTTTATTGAGAGGTGATTCACAAAGCAGACAGTTCCATCCATTTAGAATGTGTAATTCAGTGGTTGCCAGCCTATAGGCATGCCTGCTCTCAGCCTCAGAATCAGGAGTGGGAAGAAAGGGACGCTATCTTTCCTGTTAGAGGCTTCAAGGGCTGGGCCGGGGCGGGGGTGGGGACAGGGACCCACCAAGTGTCTCTGGAGGCTGCACTTCCTGTTAGAGAAGCAACCCAGCAGACGCCTCCTCCATGGCCGGGCTACGGGGTGTCCTCCGTCTCTCATGGGGTGGGGGCTTGGCTCTGGGGGAGCCCTTCTGCTGGCTGAGGAGTTGAAGGCTCCAGGCGCCCACCCTGCCAGGCAGCCAGAGGTTTTGTTTATTTATTATTTTTTTTTGGCAAGTGCAGAACTTTCTTCTTTCCTTCTCCCCTACACTAATCCCTGTTTCTTTTCTGGGGGTAGCAGCTGTATTGAGATAGAATCCACCCGCCAACCAGTTCTCCCACTTACAGCACACGATTCCAAAGTTTTTAGCAAATTCAGAGTCCTGCAGCCTTCACCACAATCAACTTTGGAACATTTCCATCACTCCATGAAGAAACCCAGACCTCTTAGCCTACGGTGTCCTTCTGTGCCTGGCTTCTCTCGCTGAGAATCGTGTTCTCAGGGTCCATCCACGTTGTAGCGAGCGTCAGGGCTTCTCTCCCTTTCGTGGCTGAGTGATGCTCCCGTGTGTGGAGGGGCCAGTTTGTGTACCGTCATCTGTTGATGGACACTCGGGTTGTTTCCACCTTTTGGCTGTTGTAAATCATGCTGCTGTGAACATTTGTGTACAAGTTTTTGTGTGGACATATGTTTTCATTTCTCTTGGGTGTATACCTAGGAGTGGGATTGCTGGCTTGTGTGGTCAGTTCCATGTTTAACTTTTGGGGGGGCTGCCCCATTTTACATTCCCACCAGCTGGGAGTCAGGGTTCCAGTTTCTCACCAACACTTGCTGTTATCTGCTTTTTCACTCTAGCCGCCCCAGTGGGGGAGGTGTGTGTCACTGTAGTTTAGATTTGCATTCCTCTGATGGCTGATCACCTCAAGCATCTTTTCATGTGCTTACTGGCCGTTTGAGTCTCCTCTTTGGAGAAATGTCTGTTCAAGTCGCTGGTCCACTTTTTAATTGTGCTGCTTGTCTTTTTACGATGAAGTTGTTAGAACCTCGCATTTTGGGCGTGGCACTGTCTGGTAAAGAGCACATTCCTTTTGTTTTTTTTAAGTATGTGCACGTCTGATTTTTATTTGCCCCCCTTCAAAAAACGCATCAAGGGTTATGGAGTGTTGGGATTATAAACCATTTTAATTTTCTTCTTTATATTTACCTACTAAAAACTGTACTGCAACCGGCAGGAAAAAGACAAAAAAAAAAAAAAAAAGAAAGAAAACCGCACATGATCCACCGCTGAGCTGAATCTGGATGACAGCGGTGGTTGGAGAAGCGTACCTTGCCAGGTGCAGTGCAGGAAACTCTACCTGCTGTCATATCACCTGCTCGCTCCCCCTGCCCCCCATGGAAAAAGCGCTCCTGTGGTTACGTTTAATGGGCGAGAGAGCTCGTGTGGGCAGGACCCCGGGGCTTCCCCCCTCTGCCCAGGACAGGCTGGTCCTGGGGGGAGATGGGTGTCCTGCCCCACCTCATTTCCCACCAACAATGCCTTGTGGGAGGGCAGGTGGCAGCACCCGTGGCAGGGTGGGCTTCTCTCGTGGTGACACAGCTGGCCTTGAGGGGGAGCCTGTGTCCTCCTCCCCTGCTGCGACCGGCCTGGCCAAGAGGAGAGTTGCTGTTGCGGGTGGTCCTGGTGCCCGTCACCCACGGTGGGTGGCGGTGTGTTGGGAGACTGGGGTGGTCGCAGCAGAGTCGGGCTTCCAGGCATGTGACGCCCCCTCGTGAGCTGTGCAGAGTGGACACACCACCCACATAAAATGTGGAGAACAGGGCCGGGGCTGTTAGGCGCTGATGTGTCCGCCGCTTCTGAATCTGGGCACCATCCGTGATGGGCTGCGGAGCCGGACTCTGGCCCTTTGCCCGGCCTTTGGGGGCTTTGCGGACGAGGGACTGAGACCCGGGTGATCGTGTTCCGGCTGCAGGCCTCAGAGGACGGATTTGATGGCCACGCAAGATGGGTGGGCGGCAGGGACCCCCTCCGCTGGGAGCCCGCTGCTCTTTGCGGGCAGGGGCGGTGGGTGCAGGGAATCTGGGCGGGTGGGGAGGTGGGGTTGACAGGACGGGGCGGCTCGGGTGGCGGGCACACGAGGAAGGCCAGCGAGCGATGGCTGCGGCCGGTCGTCTGTCCTGTCCCCACTGTGTCCTGTCCCGGGTCCCTGCCCCGGGAGGCCTCCCTCCCTACGCCCCTGTGCCTCCCTCCACAGCCCTTAGCCCGACTCGGGTCCACACCCATGTTCCCAGATCATCGGGGTCGGGCCTGTCCCCCCGGGGCCTTGAGCTCCCTCAGCTCCCTCAGGACAGCGGAGGCCCCAGGTGAGCCCCGTGTGGCTGGGTCTGGGCTGGAGGGGAGCGGGCAGCTGGCTTCTGGGGGCTCAGGTGGGAAGTCAGGTGCCAAGACCCGGCTGTGGGGTGGGGAGCAGGAGGTGGACGGCATGGTGGTCCGTCCCGAGGGCTGGTCAGCCTGGCCGCGGCCTGGGCCCTCTGGTGCCTGCTGGTCCACAGGGGGGTTTGTGATGACCCTTCCCCTTTATAAACCCGTGTGACCTCGGTGGTTCCCTGTGATCCCCCTCAGAGCTGTTGTCACACGGTCCCGGGCACCCGTGGCCTGCCCTGTGGACCGCAGCTTCGGCTGCCCTGCAAGGAGGCGCTCCCTGCACAGAGGTTCCTGTGCACACAGGGCGGAGGGGCCCAGGGGTCCCAGCCCGGATGCAGTGGTGACCCCGTGTGTGCCAGGACCTCCGGGGTCCTCAGCAGTCCAGCCGTGAGTGTGACCTTCAGAGCGCGGCCTTAGCTGCCGACCCACTGCCCTGTGCGCCCAGGCATGGGGTGGTTGAGGGCAGGACCTGGACCTGGTCTGGTATCCGCCTGGGCCTCCAGGTCTGTCCCAGGGAGCTGCCCACCTCGGCTCCCGTTCCCGGGCTCGTACTGCCCTCTAGCGCCCGCCGGGGGAACGTCTTTGGGGAGCCAGTGGCTGCGTCTTGGCGACATGGACCCCCCCCACCCACTCTCTACTTCCCGGACTGGCGGGCTTCCTGCCTTTCTCACTCCCCAGCTCACTTTGGGGTGGGGGGAGGTGGACTTGGTTAATTGTCCGCCAAGTTCTGGGTCTGCGTGCACTTGGGTTCTGACCTCTTTCCAGTCCTGGAGGGAGTCTGGTCTTCTCTTGTCCCAGCAGGGACCCTTCCCCAGAGTCTGTCCCCCAAGCCTCTTCCTCATTGGGGTGGGTCACCACCCACCCTGCTGGGCCCCCCTAACTCTTGTAACTCTTGGGACAGGCGGAGGCCTCTCCAACCTGCAGCCTTGTCCCCTAGAGGAGCCCAATCCCCGCCATGCCCTGTGCCACACTCTGTGCTGGATCGGCCAGGCGTGGTTATAGCCCAGGGTGACGCGGCGGGAAACGAGCCTCTCTGGCCGGACCTCCTGCTTTCCTGGTTCCAGGTCCCGGCCTCGGGCAGCCCGTGGGTCACTGGGGCCTGGGTTTGCTGCCAGCAGCCGGGCCAGTGCTGGAGGGACGGGACCCCCACACTGCTCCCCTGCTCACGGCGGCCCCGCCCGAGGAGGGGTTCCCTGCTAGTGAAACACACAGGACCTCACTCACCTTCCCAGCCCCTCCCATGCTGCTGCCTCTGGATTCCAGCTGTGAGGTCAGTGCCGGTGAATCTGGATGAGGCCCTGATAAGAAAAGGTTTTACTTCCGAGGCCCCTTGTTTGAAATGGGCGCTCTGGCCTCCAGAATCACATGGGCTCTTAGAACGGGCTACCTCTGTTAGTAATTCGTTGCAGTCATTTGGTCTTTTGTGCCAGAGTGAGTGATGAAGTGGCCCCCAGGCTCCCCTTGGCCCCGCTCGGCTGCACAGCCTCTGTCCTCGGGGCCGGGTGGTTTGGGTGCCTCCTGGGGAGAAGGGAACTGGCCCGTGGCGGTGATGGAGGTGCTGACGCTCTCTTGTCTCCCTTGTAGGTGTGGCCGTCTCTCCGCTGCAGCCATGGGGTCCGAGGATCACGGGGCCCAGAACCCGAGTTGTAAAATCATGACGTTTCGCCCAACCATGGAGGAGTTTAAGGACTTCAACAGATACGTGGCCTACATCGAGTCCCAGGGGGCCCACCGGGCGGGCCTGGCCAAGGTGGGTGATGCCCCAGGCCCCCGTGCACCTCTCCTCAGCCCCTGCCCTGTGCCCACCCAGGGGCAAGGGGCCCGAGAGGCACCCATTAATCTGCTCGTTGAGCCCCTCTGACCTAATTTATCCATGAACATATGTTCTTTCCCCAAGTCAGGCGCAGTTCTGGGCACCGGGGTCCCCGAGGGCGCCGATGCTGGGTGGGACACAGAGCATCATGGTGGGACCAGCAGCTGTTTCACCCCGTCACAGGGGGTCCCAGGGGAGTCGGTGCCGGGGAGGGCTTACTTTTTGCCTTTATATTATATTCCTACTTAAACACATTTTTTTTGAGACCGTAACGCACGTGTGAAGCGAGTTCAAGCATTGCGACAGGGTAGGAGGGAGAATGAGCGCCCCCTCCACCCACCCTGACCCCGGCTCCTCTGCCTGGAGCGGCACGGCACTGATTCCTCGTGTCTCTTTCCACGGAGCATCACACACGGACGTGCACGTGCACGTGCGTGTGTGCGTGTGTGAACACCAGCACATAGCATGCCTGCCCACGCCTCTTCTGTGCAGGGAACAGACCTTGGGGATGGGTGCCGAGTTTCTTCATGTGCACGTGAACCTGTGTGTGAGGGTCTGCTCACCACATAATCTGGGAGATTTCGTCACCTGATTTGGGTTCTTCTAGTTGCTTCCTGTATGACCTGCACTTTATCTAATACCCAGCCCTCTATTATTTAAGCTGGGGGTCGTTAAGCCTTTTCTGCAAAGAGCCAGATAGTAAATATTTTCAGCTCCTTGGGCTGGACTGTCTGTGGCCACCACTCAGCTCTGCGGCCGGGGATGACCCACAACCCCACAAGCATGGCTGTGAGCACATGAAACCTGATTTATAGACACCGAAATGTGCATTTCGTAGAATTTTCACCTGTCCTGAAACAGTCTTCGTTTGTTATTTTTCCTCAACCATTTAAAAATTTTTAAAAAAGGGAATTCCCTGGCCGTCTATTGGTGAGGGCTCTGTGCTTTCACTGCCGAGGGCCTGGGTTCGATCCCTGGTCGGGGAACTAGGATCCCACAAACCGCGTGGGGTGGCCAATAAATAAATAAATAAATAAGTAAATAAGTAAAATTTTAAAAAGTAAAAAAAGAATTAAATTTTTTTTTTCAAAAAATGAAAAAAAATAAAAAACAGAAAGAATGCCGGCGTCAGCTCCGTGGCTGGACGGAGGCAGGTGGTGGGTGGTTTTGGGCCGCGGGGTCACGGTGGTCTGTCCCCCAGACGGTGTCTGCAGCGAGGGGACAGGTGTGCTGGGCTTCCTCTGCCCACCTCCCCTGCCAGGTTTGGTGGGCTGTGTGACATCCATGCCTTTAATCTCAGCCGCGCAGATGAGGAGAGAGGTGGGCCTGCGACATCTTCCCTCCTCTCCCCTCTCCTTGGTTTTCGTTCCTTGGGCCCCATGATGGCACGCACCCAGCAGAACCTTCTCATCGGGGTCTGTGGCTCTGGAAGCCCCGGGCCTGGGTTCTTGCACGTTTGGAGCCTCCCTCTGGGTTGGACCGATTGGCTGGGGTCGGTTGTCAGGTGCCCCTTTCCCTCAGGTGCCCCAGCAGGGGACGGTGTGGGGGACTCTGAGGCCTGGTGCCCATGGGGCTGGGCGTGGGGAGCCCTCCCTTCATCTGGAACGTGTCCTGTCCCTCACCTCGTTCCGCGTTTGCCGGGACGCAGCGCCAGTTCTGTTTTTGGATCCAAGTTGTCCCCTGTGCCAGGAATCTTGGTAACCTCGTGGAGTGCTCCGTTGGCAGCACCTGCCACTTCCCCCGGCCCCTCTCCTTTCCTTCCTCCTCTGTCGTCTCCGGCTCCGGCTTCCGGGCTGTTTCCAGCACCTTCTGTCCCGGGACTGCTTTGGGTGCAGCCTCATGTGGCATGACTGAGTCTCCCCTGCGCGTCCTCACCCTGGCTCTGCTCCTTCCCTTTTCTTCTCCTTTGCCGGCTCCTGCCTTTCCTTTGAGCCCCATGCCTCTGCTTTTAAGCCTTAATTCCCGTGGACCAGTTTTCCGCTAACTTACTTGAATCAACAGGAACCCATTCGGACTGGATGTTTTTGTGAGACATGTTTTCAGGGCACATTTTCACTCTGCCCTTTGTTTTTTTTGGGGGGCTGTGTTGGGTCTTCGTTGCTGCGCGCGGGTTTTCTCTAGTTGTGGCGAACAGGGGCTACTCTTCACTGAGGTGTGCAGGCTTCTTGTTGCAGTGGCTCCTCTTATTGCAGAGCACAGGCATGCGGGCTTCAGTAGTTGTAGCGCGAGGGCTCAGTAGTTGTGGCGCACAAGCTTAGTTGCTCCGCGGCATGTGGGATCTTCCCGGACCGGGGCTCGAACCCGTGTCCCCCACAATGGCAGGCGGATTCTTAAACACTGTGCCACCAGGGAAGTCCCCCTCTGCCCTTTGTTTGCATGTTCCTTTCCACTCTTCTTAAGTGGTATTTTCTTTGCTGTTTTCTCTCTGGCAAGGGCAATTCTCTCTGGAAGGGCACGGTGAGGGCGGGCAGGGGCTGCTGGGAGCAGCTCCCCCGCTGTCGCTGAGAGATCCTGTGGGGACGGTCGCGCCGACACACGTGCGTGCACCCGCATCCCTGCTCCCATCAGGCGGGGACGGTGTGCAGGTGCCTCTAGCCCCTCGGGGCCGCCCCGCCCTGTGGGGACAGACGGGTCCAGGGAGGCACGTGCCACGGCCCTCAGCGTCCCCAGTTCCTTCCGATGCGGGCCACCAGCCCCGAGGGCTGCCAGCCTCTTTGGAGAAGGGACACAGTGTCCTGCTGGCCTGAACGAGTTCTGTAGTCGCCGGGGTGCCCCTCACCCTGGTCTCATCAGCCTTGACCGCCCTTCTCTGTGTGTGTGTGTGTGTGTGTGTGTGTGTGTGTGTGTGTGTGTGTGTGGTGTTGAGGTTTCTTTTTCCATCAAAGCTACATTTGATGGCCCCCCGACAAAAGCTCTGTCGGGCCCGGGGCAGCTAGGTCGGGGTGGGCACTCAGCAGGCACGTCTGGGCCGGGGCCCGGAGCTGAGGGGGCTCTGGGTACGGGGGCTCCCACCCTGGGGCCATCGGGGTGGCGGGTCACATTCCTCACCCACCCTGAGTGTGCTCTGGGACCAGTGTCCAACTGGGCTCCTTCTCCCTCAGGCTGCTTGGGAAGGGCTGTGGGAGGGAGGGAGCCAGGAAGGGGCATGGCTTTGGGTCCTGGGGGAGGGGTCAGGGGGCATCAGTGCCCTCAGTGCCCTGCTGCCAGGCGGTGCCCTGGCCCTTCTTAGCCTCCAGGCCTGCTGCCAGCAGAATGACTTTGGGTCCAGCTGGTTCTGGGGGGCAGAGGCTGGCCCCTCACTTCCTTCCCTCTCGAAGGGTCTCCCACACCTGCCCCAGCTGCCCGGCGCTCCCGGCTTGGCCACCTCCCTGGTGTCGCGCCGTTCCCTTGGGTGTGTGGCCTCTCCTTCCTCCTGGCCTTGGCTGAGTCTTGCCCCCCAGGAGCTCCGAGTCAGGGTCCATCCAGGGCCACGCAGTCGGGATGCCCAAGGGCCTTTAGGGGACATCCTTTAGGTGTCCTCTGCTTGGAGAGCCTCCTTTCAAATCCTGCTCTGCAGAGACTTGAGGGTATTAGGCCGTGGTGCTTTGCTGAGGGATTTTTCCAGAAGCTTCGGGTTCCAGACCAGTGGCCTTCTGTTCAGGCGCCTTTCCAGAACCCACTTAGCATGTGCCTGGGAAAGTGCGGTTCACACATGTGAGCCAGGTGTCGGGAATGTCTGCTGGCTCCTCCCCAGCGTCCAGATGTCACACAGCAGAGCCCGTGGGGACAGGACTGAGCCCGAGGCTCTCCCCTGAGAGCGGAGGGCTGAGGAGTGGTCCGTTCATCCCGTAGCCTGGTTAGGGAGGCGTTTCTCCAACAGACTTGGGGCGGGGGAGCCGGTCCAGGGTCACTGCACTTTCCCCCAGGAGGAAACTCAGGCTCTTCTGCGACGAGGAGGCATCAGCCACGTAGTTAAAGAGCAGTTCGGGGTCCCAGATCCCTCACCCCACAACCCGTTTCCCTGCAAGAACATCCCGTATCCTGGAAGCATGGGCCCTCTTCTCCTTTTCTTTTCTTTTTTTAAAATATTCATTTATTTGGTTGCGCCAGGTCTTAGTTGCAGCAGGCGGGCTCCTTAGTTGTGGCGTGCAAACTCTTAGTTGCAGCATGCATGTGGGATCTTAGTTCCCCGATGAGGAATTGAACCCAGGCCCCCTGCATTGGGAGCGTGGAGTCTTAACCACTGTGCCACCAGGCAAGTCACCCTCTCTTCTTTTTATTTTTTGCATTTCTAGCCTTGAGTGTTTTAGTTCATCACCTGACTCCTCGGATTTCTCACTGGGAATCTTAACAAACTGTAGACCGGCAGGCTGAGCCCAGCACCCTGTTGTCACGCCAGGCGCCCACAGCATTGTGACTGAACAGCTGTGTCTTCCGGGAGGGGGCTCGTTCCCATCTAACTCTAAATGAGGGTCCTGCTGGCACTGCCGACATGGGGGCCAGGTCATTCTCTGGGGGGCCGTCCTGGGTGCTGCGGGGTGTGGAGCAGCCTCCCTGCTCCCACCCCCTCGGTGCCAGGAGCCCCCCCAAGTCCTGACAACCACAGACGTCCCCAGACCTGGCCCAGTGTCCCCCGTGGGGCGGGACTGCCCGGGTGAGGAGTGCCGACTTTCTCATCGTCGCTGCTGTCGTTGTTACCGATTCAGGTGGGTGGACGCCCCCACGCGGGCTAGTCGTGGGTGGGCGGCACCCTTTTTAGCAGGCAACTGGAGAGTCGAGTGTTTTCGTCGCCAAGCAAAACATTTCTTTGCACCCATGTGACAGTGGGATCCTGGGGATGGTGAGTGGACTCAGCCGCTCCCGAGCTGTCGGCAAACTCGGGCCTCAGCGCCGTGTGCTTCCCTGGTGGCCCTGAGCCGGGAGAGGGTTCGGCCACCCCAGGGCGCGTGGCTGATGCACCAAAAACGGGTTGGTTTAGTTCCTTTTCCCAGAGCTGTTGGGTGGGTGGCCCACTGGATGCCCTGGAAGGAGGTTCGGGGCTTGCGAACACCCACCCGGGCCCGTGGGGCTTGCGCAGAGGTCACCCCCGACCGGCGGAGAGGAAACGTGGAGGGGGAGGTCCGTCCCCGTCCGTGGCGCCCTCCGTGTCCCCTCCTGGGGTGGGCCGGGGTGCCACCACCTGCTGGGGGAGGGGCGTGGTGGCGCTTGCCGGGGCAGGGGCTGCAGTGTGACCTTCTCAGGCCTCCTCCCACTTGGAATTGTCACCCCCCCACTGCCCGCCCCCCACCTCCTGCCTCTGGGCGGCTCACCCGGCCCCGCTTTACCCTTCTTACTGTCCTACAATTTCCTTCTTCTCACCGGGATTTATCACCTGTGCCCTCCAGTCAGGACTCAGGCCCTCGCCTGAGTCCTTTGTGTCCCCATGTCTCCCCAGCACCTACAGCTGCGATCGCCCCCAGTAGGTGTCACTGGAGCGAGGGCGCTGGAATGAGTGTGCACTGTGGCACCGGGGTCTCTGCTCTGGGGCCTCATCCACACGGAGTCCCAAGCCGGGCACGTGGTGGCCAGAGGGCGCGGTAGCAGAGCCCCCGGGACACAGCGAGTGCATCCCAGGCCGAGGGGTGCACACAGCCCAGCCCGCCCATGTCTGCTCGCTCTGTGATCGCGCACGTCCTCTGGGGCCGCTCCCACCTCTCCAGGCCCTGGCCCCGTGCAGAGGCAGGTACAGCCCCCCACCCTGCCGGGTGGTCCCCACGTAGGCCTGGCCCCGGGTCTCCTGGGAGCTCGGTGACACGGACAGGGGGTGCTAGGCGCCCCCAGGCTCTCCCTGCCCCGCACCCAGTCCCGAGCGGCCGAGCCCAGGGGAGGCGCCGCTGACCACCCTCCCGCTCCGTCTCGCAGATCATCCCCCCGAAGGAGTGGAAGCCGCGGCAGACGTATGATGACATTGACGACGTGGTCATCCCGGCGCCCATCCAGCAGGTGGTGACGGGCCAGTCGGGCCTCTTCACGCAGTATAACATCCAGAAGAAGGCCATGACGGTTGGGGAGTACCGGCGCCTGGCCAACAGTGAGAAGTACGCGGGCCTGGGCGGCGTGGCGGGCGAAACGCCAGCTCGGGGTGCGGAGGGCGGCGCGCGTGCAGCTCCCACAGAGCCTGCTCTGTGTGCCCTGGGTGGGCCTCCGCACCCCCGGTTCACAGTCCCCCGGTTCTTAGGGGCAAGATCCAGACCCTCGCTCGACCCAGGGCCGCGCTGTCCACCTCACGCTGCCCTCAGCGCTGGCTGCGGGGCCGGCCCTTCAGGGCCTGCCCGTGTCCCTCCTCGGAGCGCCTCCCCCTCCCCCAGGACGTCTCGGCTCTGACAGCACCTCCCCAGGGAGGGGTTCCCTGGCACGTCTCCCCAAGTGCCTGGTTCTCCATGGCACACTCGGGCATGCACACACACTCCCGGGAGCTCACGGGCGCGTCGTGGGCAGTCATGGCATGCGGGCACGCTCCCTGGCACACAGCACCGCTGCTCACTCCCCCTGTTCTGCGTAGCTCCCAGCCCCCCTCAGTCGCTGAAATCATCTGTGCGTCTCTGGCAGTCTCTTTGCTCTCAGACAGGCGTCCTGTGGGGGCAGGCGTTGTCTGTCCCCTCATGCTCTGTCCCTGGCCACCACGGTGCCTGTCGGTGTCTGCAGGGTGGTAGGTGGACAAGAACCATCAAAACCCAGGTCCCTCCTCCGGCTCCCGTGGCCCTGGCGTGTGGTCTGACCTGGGGGCCCCGGGCCCCAATAGCTGGCGAGACGGGACCCCTGGGCACCGTTCCAGGCAGGGCTGCCCCCCCGCCGTCCATCCACCTCACCGCCTGGCAGTCACCACAGCTCACCCGTGGGCTCCGGGGCCGTGCCCTTGCCGGGAGGGCGGGTATGTGAACAGAGCCCCTCCCTCGGTGTGTCCGGCAGGTGCGCTGAGCCCCACGCGCTCGGTTTGTCCCCAGGTACTGCACCCCCCGGCACCAGGACTTCGATGACCTGGAGCGCAAGTACTGGAAGAACCTCACCTTCGTGTCGCCCATCTACGGGGCTGACATCAGCGGCTCCTTGTACGATGACGTAAGTACTGAGGCCCCTAGGCGTCCCGGTGGATGTGGAGGTGGGGGGGGGGTGGCGAGCGGGCGCCACCTTGGACCACAGAGGCTGGATGACACGGAAAGCGCCAGGGGCCTTCTGTTTGGGCCCTGGTTGCAGGCACGTGCCAGCTTAGGGTGAAAGGAAGAAGCCAGAGGTTCGCAGAATCTTCCCTGCCAGGTCGTAGTGCTGCCCCTGCCCTGATCCACGCTCGGCCGCTGACCTAGCGGCCCGGCCACAAAGCCGTTCTAAAAAGATGACATCGAGCGTTCCGTCCCTTCTCCCAGGGGCCTCTCTAAATTCTCGGTTGTTTGAGTGCTTTTCTTCTCAAGTTTCTATCACTCCATCTTCCTGGAAGCCTGGGAGCCCGAGTTCTGAGCCGTCCAGGCCACCCCTGGGTCCACTCACGTCCAGTCCCTGTGCTGGGCTGGGAGGGCCCTGCTCCTCGGCCTTTGGGCCTCTGCTGCCCACGGCCTGTCCAAGGGCGAGACAGGCCCTGGTCCAGGCTTGATGCCGAGGTCCTTGAGGGTGCTGGTGTCAAGCAGAGGGAGGTTTGAGTGGGATCGTGTTTTGGGGGGGACGATTTATAAATATTTACGGGACCTCGAATAACCCTGGGATGGATCTACCAGGGTTAATTTCAAAGCTCCGAAGCCTGACCCTCTCCTGGGTGTGTTCTGCATGGGGTACCCTGGGCTAGGATCTGGCTCTCTCCACTCCCAGGGGCCCCCCTCTGCCTCCCTGCGTGCTCCCCCCGGTCGTTCCTCTGAAGGTCATCTGGGGGGAAGACTCTTGTCCACTCAGCCCTTCTCCCCTGAGGGAAGCTGCCACCTGTTCTTGGGTAGCGGGGAGGTGGGGGCAGGAATAAAGTCCCCTCCTGAGAAGGGTTGGGACCCTCCTTGGCGCCCAGGGGAGGAGCCTGTTAGGACAGGTGGCTTGTGATTCCCAAAAGGCGTGGGAAACGCACGACTGCCGCTCAGGTCTCAACACGAATCGCTGCCAGTGTTTCACTTCTCCGGCTTCACGGAGCCCAGCTGACCTGGGCCCGGACCTTCCACTAGTGGGTCCGCTTTGTGGTGCTTGGTGCCGAGGGCGTTAGTTTGTTACCTGGAAGATGCAGGTCAAGCTCGAAGTGAGCTCACCCACTGCCCCCAGAACCACAGGGAGACGCCCTCGCCCCGGGGGTCCAGATCGAGTTTGCCCCTGTCCTGCTTCCTCCTTCCTGGGCCTCGGTTTCCGCATCAATAACATGGGGCCTGGCGGGCGCATGGCAGTCCTTCAGTGGGCGTGTCCCGGACCCTGAGCTCACACTCTTGACCTTGATCCCAAGGGTCAGATGACCTGCAAGGCCAGGCCTTCTCCCAGCGAGCACGCAGCCCCTGGGAGCAGGGCTGCACCTGCTTGGAGGACGCGGCCCCAGAGGCCCTGTCACACGCGCTGCAGCCCAGGTCCCTAACCGTCGACTCCCGCCGGCACCCACACCCGGCGCACCTCGCCCATCTCCCGGCTCTGCACCTCCGAATGCCAGGATTGGTCACCTTGTTCGTGGCAGGTTTTGTGGCTACACAGGTGTGTTTTAGCACCGTGGGCCAGCTCGCCCTTGGGCCAGTGCAGAAGTTCGTGGGTCGGGTTGACGGGGGCCTGGTGGGGCCTGTCCACTGCTCCCCTGCTTCTCTGCTTTCTTCGAGGGCCTCCAGGCCCGGGGAGAGGGGCCAACCTCCAGGGCCCCCATTTCCCACGCCAGGCCGCCGAGGCCCGGACCACCCTCCCTGGCAGCCCAGGATCAGTGCTGGGCCTCCAACCCTCTCCGGTTTCATTGTGTTCGCAGCTCCTCCTGGAAGCTCCTCGGGCAGGAGGACTGCGGGGGTGTCCCTGGGGACACGTCTGGTCTCTCAACACAAGGAGGGCTGTTTCCCCTGGGCCTCTGCAGGCAGGGCCTGGCGCGGTCCCGGGCAGGAAGGCACCTCTGTCCTTTTTTTTTTTTTAAATTATTTATTTATTTATTTTTGGCTGCATTGGGTCTTCATTGCTGCGCACGGGCTTTCTCTAGTTGCGGCGAGCCAACACAAGGAGGGCTGTTTCCCCTGGGCCTCTGCAGGCAGGGCCTGGCGCGGTCCCGGGCAGGAAGGCACCTCTGTCCTTTTTTTTTTTTAAAATTATTTATTTATTTA
>NW_021145767.1:0-55214 GCF_002837175.3 Physeter macrocephalus | reverse complement strand
GCTAATGTCAGCCCTAAGAGCCTGGGGTGCGGGGGAGGTACCAAATGTTGGCCAGTCGGGTGAGCTCCAGGGACCTGGGTACAGACTAATGAGGGGTCTTCCCAGACTCGACTGTGGGCGGTGCTGAATCCACAGAGGACAGGCACGATCTCGGTGATGCTGTTAATGCAGGCTTCCCACAGCAAAGTCTTCTCACACCAGGAGCCTGTGGCAGATCCTGACCCTTCCAGCTCAGCTCCACTGGGCATTCAGAAGCCAGCCTCCTGGACCCGCATGGTTACTGAAGGATGCAAAAACCAGGGGAGGGAGCAGCATTCTGGTGAGAGGCTTTGGGGAAGGTTCTGGGCTAAGGTGACCCATTGGTCAGGTGACCAAGGGTTAGGTAGGGCTTTCCAGGACTCCAGGAGGAGCTCCAAGGTGGGAGAGCTCAGAGTGTGTGAGGAGACGGTAGAGCGCCGAGGCCCACCTACGTAGTTCATGGGGAGTACAGGACCAGGCGGCCCTACAAGGACGCAGCAGGGCCTTGACACTGCCTGTCTGCCGAGGGTGGGAGATTGCTAGGGGGAGACCCTGGGGCTGATGCCCGGAGGACCGGGTCACCTCCACGGTCCCGTGACCGGTCCTTGCCCCAGGACAGTGACCTGGATCTGCAGCGGGGCCTGGGGCACAGCCTACGGGGCAGCCGCACCAGGGCTGCCGGGGGTGCTGGCGGCTGGGCAGCGCTCTGCGGGGCTACGGGCAGGAGGACCGCCCGGGGAGGAGCGACGAGAGGGCCGCCGGGCATCGGTGCTCTCGGGGGCTTCCCGGGGGCAGACCCAGGCCCAGAACACGTGGGCGGAAGGGCCGGGGTCTAGGGGCGTCGGAGAGATGCTCACGGAGGAGCACTCCAGGGCTGGGCTCCAGGCTGCGCAGGCCCGGGGCTGGCACTAGGGGGCAGGGAGGGGTGGCGGGGACCACGTCCCGGAGCGGGGGCCCTAGGACCGGCAGGGTGGGAAGACATGAGGGCGTGCTGGGCGCCGCGGGCCCGGCACCGCGGAGGGAGGCGGCTGCGCCGGCCGTCGCGCTCCACCGGCCCCGCGCGGACTCCGTGGCGGAAGGGGCGCAGCGGCCCCGCATCCTCGGCGTCGCACGCGGCCGCCTCCCGCTCTCCCCCGGCAGAGGCCTCCGGCCCCCGGGCGCCCCCCAAGCCCAGCAGCAGCCGCCGCGGCCCCGCGCTGACCCACTTTCCCGCCAGCCCACCCGCGGAGATCCACGCGGCCGCCGAGCAGGTGCGAGCCGCCAGGCGGGGCCCGAACCCGGGGCCGCCCCGCCCGCCTCTGCCGCCGGGGACGGGGGCGCGGGGAGCAGGAGCCGCGGGAGGGGAACGGGGGAGGGGAGAGGAGGATAAAGGAGGGGGGCCGGAGGAGGGTGGGGAGGGACAGGAGGGGGAGGGGAGGGGAAGGACGGGAGCAAGTGGGCCGGAGGGGAGGAGAAAGAAAGGAAGAGGAAGGGAGAGGAGAAGGGGAGGAGGATTGGGAGGGGCGGGAGGGGGGAAGGGGGGAGGAGGCGGGGTGAGCGGGAGGAAGATGGAGGCCGGAGACCGCACCCCTGCCTCCTTCCCGGGCCCTAGGCCAGCCCTGGAGGAAAGGTTGAAATGCGTGAAGGGTGCATCTGCCTGCTAGGTCTAAGGGGTCCAGGGCTCAGGATGCTGCACCCCCCCTTGTGCCTGACCCCCGCCCCCCGCCTTCTGTCAGCCAGCCCCCTTTCCCACAACAGCGCCTAGGGCCGCCCTTCCCACTAAACTAGGTTCATCGATCCTGGACCCTCCTGAAAGCTGTGCATCTTTCGATGAGATCACCGTTCACCGACTGTGTCTGCTGGGAGAACTTGGGCCCCAGGACCTGCTGGAGCGAATCGCAGAGAAGGAAGGAGAGTAGTGATGCCAGATGTCAGGGCCTGGCTCTGGGCGGCGCTCCTTCTCCAGGGTCCACCCCCCACCCACTCCTGGGTGCCACACAGGGGACCCTGGAGAAGCCTCGTGACCCAGGGCTCTGCCTGCTCAGTCCTTGTTCATCCATCTAAGTACCCATCACCTCTACTTACTTACCTGCCCACATGAGTTAATACTTTTTAGAGGAAATTGAAAGAATTTATCAATAGACCCATCACAAGAGGATTTCCTTCAAATGTGTGGGGATTCTTAGTTGTCATCCCATTTGTAAATGAGGCTCAGGACAGTGGTTCTCAAAGTGCGGTCTGAGGACCCCCGAGGGTTCCTGAGACTCTTTCGGGGGGAGTCCACAAACTCAGAACTATTTAATAGGAATACAAAGACATTTTTCTCTCATGAGTGTTCAGCAGAGTTTTCCCGTGTCATAACAGATTGAAATCAGAAACACATATGAAAATCCAGCTGTCCGTTAAGCCAGACATTGGCGAGATTTACAAAAATATAAAAGTGTCACTCTTCTTACTAAATAAACTATTTTTAGGAAAAGAACTATTTTCAGAAATGTTATTTGTGTTAATGTGTGATGGCTTTATTACCATTTTTTAATAAATGCATAAATATTTAAACTTTTCCTTCATTTTCACTTCTGTTACAGTAAATATCAATAAGTTTGCTCCAGAGAAGTAAAAGCTCTATGGGGCCTTCAAGCCTTTTTAAACTGGCAAGAGGGTCCTGAACGTAGCCTGTGTGAGGACTGTGGTCTTGACGGATCACACAAGTAAACATCCCCTCTGTAAGGGACTGTCCACTCCGGTCACAGCAAGCCTGCACCCCTGACACCGGGCACAGGAAGACGGGGGTGAGCAAAAGGGCAGAGTGCCTCCATGGGCCTCTGATTTGGGGATACTGTCTCTCATTTTACTGCAGTTATGGGACGGCGGCCCTGCTCTCTCTCTGGGGTGCCCCTTGCAGGTCCCTGTTGTGTTTTAAAGCTGCCCTCTGACTTTATCCCAGGGGCAAGCGGGGCACCAGCTCAGCTGCCTGGGCGGCCCTTGAGGTAACTCTCCCCATAGATGTCCGTGTCTGGCCGCTTCTCCGCGGCCACTGCGCCCTCACTTCCAGACGGGGGGTCGAGCCTTGTGGGTCCTCGGCGATGTTGGGTTTCACCACTAATCTGACCTCATCTGCTTTCTCTCTTCTGGAAATTCCCTCACATCCTGGTCTGCCGGTGGCGCTTTTTCTAGTTTTCCAGGGCTTCTAAGTATTTGTTTTTATATTTATTGTGCTGTTTCACAGGATCTGAGGAGGGGGGTGTACCTGGATGTGATGAATGAGCCGTCTTGAGCCCAGTGTCTGCAGGGTTGAATGAATGAATGAATGAGCAAGGGGTCCTGGAGGAGCGGGAGGGGCCGGGGTCTGTGTAGAGGCTCCTCTGAGACAGGGAGGCTGTGAGGGTCAGAGGGTGGACTGCTTAGACGCCAACACCTACCTGTGTGAGAGCATCTGTACCTCAGGTGAGGCCAGGGTGTGTTCTGTGCCTGTTGCCATCCAGGAGCTCGGAGATTGGTGGAAATGCTATGGGGGGTGGGGATGGAGGCAGCACACAAATGTAGTAGCAGACGTCCCCTCCCTTCAGGCTTAACTGAGAAGATGTGTTTAAGCCGGGGGAGGGAGGGAATAATTGCTAGAAAAAAAGAAAAGAAGGTGATTCCCACACTGGTTTCGGTCCAGACTCTTCAGGAAAAGAGGGGCTGTGTCTCCTGGCCACGGGGCCCAACGTGAAGAGGGAGGAGGCAGGTGAGGGTCGCGTCTGACCCCGTGCGGGGGATGCCGAGGGGGAGCCTGGGAGCAGCCCTTCCTCCCCGTCCTGGCCTGACTGCTTGATAACACCCAGTGGGTCATGGTTGCCTTCTCAGGAAAAGCAAACCCTTTAAAGATTCGGTCCCGACAGCTGCAGGGGGCCGGGGTAGCCACTGAGCAAATCAGGGAAGGAAACTTAGGTCGGCTCACATTTTATTTAAAAGAAAATACTTTCCTCCTGAAGCAAGAGGAGCTCCGTGCCTTGGCAAACACACAAAACCAAAGCAAACCCTGCACAGCTTCTCTGGAAAGTCTGGCCTCACCCTCCGGATACGGGAAAGCTTTCTTCTCTATTTCAAATGACCCTGTTTTGCCTTTTTTAGATGCAAATGTTTATTTGGTCTGACTTTGAAATACCTTGGTGCAGCTGAAATAATTCAAGGCAGCCCCGTGAGAAGGACCACTTCCTGACCTTCTAAATGCAAACTCTTTGCTGGGGCCTCAGAGGGATTGGCGGGACACCTGAGGGGCAACACCAGCCCCCTCCCACCCCGCCTCCCAGAGAACATGGTGGTCACTGTACAAGGACGCCAGCATCCTATGCAGTTGGGCGGTTCTTCAGGGAAAGCAGTGGCAGTCCCAAGGAAGCCAGCGTTTGTCAAGCACCTGATATACCTATGCCTGTCACCACCTCTGGGAGAGGGGCGAGGGACTCACCTTTCCGGGGGTTAACAGGTGCGATTTGACTTTTTACTCCAAATCCTAGAGCGTCCCCCAGGAGAGGGGGCGTATCGGGACCTTGTGGCCCAGGTAAATCCTGGAGGTGCATGCAGGGCGTGCTAAAATCTGTGACTGAGATGTACCCCATCTGCGAAGCATTGCAATGAGGATTACATAGTAAAATGCCAGGGAAATATGATTCCGGATGAGTGGAGTGTGTACGTGTGTGTGGTGCCTGACTGGGCTGGTGGGCGGGCCCAGCTCGCAGCCCTCCGTCTACACTCACTGAGCAGCGCTCACTGATCCGAGGATTCGCGTGGGTCACGCCTCACCGATGTCAGGGGCTGCCGTAGCATCACCCGCTTTTTATAGATGAGAAAACCGAGAATCAGCATTGTCAGAACCGGAGCCCGAGCCCGCCAGCCCCGCAGAGCCTGGCCGGTCCCCCGAAGGCGTCGGGGTCGCTGGGGTCCTAGGCGGGCACTGCCCCCCGGGTGTGCGGGGGCGTCCCGCTCGGCTTGGCAGGGTGTCCGCAGCAAGTCCGCGATGGGGAGCAGCCCCGGCTCTGGTCCTCGAGTCCTGCCTCACCTGCTGTCTCCTGCCTCTGGTCGGCTTTCCCTCTTGGGGTTCTGGGCAGCCCCCACTGCTCAGTGCAAGCCGTTGCTTCCCGCTACTGAGTGGAGCCCTCACAAGGTGCCGGGAGCCCGCCCTCCGTGGACCACTGACCTCCGCAGCGGGCAGCAGAGTCCCAACCCGGAGGGCAGGTCCTGGCACAAAGTAGCCGCTCACTGCTATGTCTGGCAGTGTCCCGTGGGCCAAAGACGGCCCAGGGGACCGTGTTTCTCCAGGATGAAGAAAGCTGGGCAGGAAAGGCCAGGCGGCAGGAAGCTGGGGCAGCCTCGGGCACTTCCTGCCTTGGAGAAGAGTGTGTGGGACCCCGCCACCTGGCCTCCCACCCACCCGGGCCCCTGCTCTGAGACGGTCACACTTGTGACGGGAGGGGGTGGAGAGTGTCTGGGGACACTTCCATGTGGGTCAGACACCTTTTTAGGTGGCAACTTTCCCATCTTGGGGACAATGCTTCATGGAGATGCATTGGCCACCGTGGTGCCTTAAAAGGGGCTCTGGGGATTGGAGGCTTATGTTACAAAACCCTAGGCCATAAATAACATAATTGATACCAGATAAAAGCCAAATATTTCTGCCTGGCAGAAAGCATCTGATTAAAGTAAAAAGGCAAAAAGATCGACTGAGAATAAAATTATGGCACAACCCTAAAATGGAATTATCATGCAGTCATTAAAACAATGAGGTATATTTATGTCTATGATATGAAAACAGTATCATATGCATAATAATATATGCAATTTATGTCACAGGCACAGGACTGCTATAAATCAGTAAGGAAAACACCCAAGAACTGAATTGGAAAATGGATAGAAATCCTTCGCAGGAAAGGAAAACGCTTCTAAACATTTGAAAAGAGGCTTAATCTCACTTACAGTAAGAGAGAGATGCAGGCTGAAACATCTGTGGAAACTTACTTTAGACCTAAATCAGATTGGCCAAGTTTGAGAACATTTGATAACCACTGCGCCAGAAGGACAAACTCTGTGGGGTATTTGGGCACATGTGTCAGAACCATAGACGTGTGTGTTCCAGCCCAGCAGTCCCACTTTCGGACTTTGTCCTGTGTGTGTTCTCACATGCATGTGCAAGGATGTTTATCACAAGGCTAATGGAAGCATTGCTTATGATTGTAAAAGGGTGGAAACAACCTAAATACTAGCAATAATAATATTAATCAAATTATAGCATGTCCCTAGTATGGAATTATCAGTCATTTTTTAAAAAGGTGTATATGTAGGTCTATGATATGTAGCAACCCTCAAAGTAGATAAAAGTATACTTCATGAAAAAGAGGAAGCTAGAGAGAGTGTGTGTAGAATCCTTTCATTTGTGTGTGTGTGTGTGTGTGTGTGTCTGTGTGTGTCTGTGTGTACATGCATAGAAATTAGTTCCTGGAAGGATAGATAAAACATGGTGTAGGTCTATGATATGTAGCAACCCTCAAAGTAGATAAAAGTATACTTCATGAAAAAGAGGAAGCTAGAGAGAGTGTGTGTAGAATCCTTTCATTTGTGTGTGTGTGTGTGTGTGTCTGTGTGTGTCTGTGTGTAGAAGCATAGAAATTAATTCCTGGAAGGATACATAAAACATGGAAACTGGTGTCATGGGTTCCTCTGGTGTTTATTGGTGTTATGGGCAAAATGTTTGTTCCCCACCCAAATTCATATATTGAAATCCTAAACCACCAATGTGACGATGCTATTACGAGGTGGGGCTAATGGGAGATGATTAGGTAATGAGGATGGAGCTCTCATGAATGGGATTAGTGCCCTTATAAGAGGGGCTCCAGAGAGCTCTCTCACTCTCTTTCCACAACATGAGGACACAGAGAAAAGGCCACCATCTGCCATTGGAAGAGAGCCCTCACCAGAACCCAAGCACACTGACACCCTGATCTCCTGCCTCCAGAGCTGTGCTAGATAAAATGCTATGGTTTCTAAGCCACCCAGTCTCTGCACTCTGTTACAGCAGCCTGAAAGGACTAAGGCATCTACAGAAGAGGTCTGGGGTCTGGGGTAGGTGGTGGGAGACCCATTTCCCACTGTCTTCTCCTTCATCTTGTTTTAAAGTTTCACTCTGGCATGAAGTGCATTTTCAGACTTTTATCCATCAAAGCCTTGCCTTTGGGAGGCCTCCTGCCCCAGCTCCTCTGTTGCCTGCTGTGGGCCGGAAGTGGGGTCTGCCTTGCTGCTGGGGGTGGGGTGTGGCGGATGGGGTGAGGGGTGGGGGGTGGGTGTCCATATCACCTGCCCTGGAAAGGCAACACACAGCACAGTCA
This sequence comes from Physeter macrocephalus, assembly GCF_002837175.3. Lineage (NCBI taxonomy): Eukaryota > Metazoa > Chordata > Mammalia > Artiodactyla > Physeteridae > Physeter > Physeter macrocephalus. Next base: position 47,856 of record NW_021145767.1, on the reverse strand, counting down.
GAGCCCCAGCAGGAAGGGCCGGCCAGACTTGCAGACACTTTTGCAATTGACTTATTTTCTTACCATCCCTAACCCCAGCAGTTACCTGGAGCCTCGCTCCTGGGTTCCCAAATCTGATTGGCCAGAGCCAAGGTCCACTTGAGATGCAAAGCGGGTTCATACTGATGTGCCAGGAAGGCTGTTGTCCACTACACAGGTGGAGCTCCGAGATGGAGGCAGCACCCTGAGTGTGGGGCTCTTATGGGGCCGACTCAGAACAGGATTCGGCCTTTTTTCACTCCCTGCCCCACCAGGAATTAATTCATAAGAGTGCTTATGAGGGCTCTGCGTCCCCAGGGTGCAGCAAGTCAGCCCAGGAATCCCTTCCAGAAGGCGCCCTTCCCTGCAGCTCCCTTGTCACCAGCAATCTGGGAGCCCTCTCACCCTAGGCAGGGTCCCAGTGGCTTCAGGGACCTTCCCTTAGATTTCCACCCCTCTCACCCCACTTCTCCTCCTTCTTCCCCCACTCATTCCCCTGGCTGGGGAGCAAAGACCTGCTACCGACCAGGGTTCTTGGCCTGCTTAATCAATAGAAATTGATCAGAGGCCAGGCAAGAAATTCAGGCAAGGCTTTACTGGGGCCCCTGCTGCAGCAGCGGGGAGCGGGAACAAACAACAGGGTCCCTTGCTTGCTCGCTCCCCGAAGCGGGGCGAGCTGGTTCCTTATATGGGGTGAGGGTAGGGGCGGGTCCAGGGCTCCGGCTGGAGGGTTGACTTAGGCGGTCTGCCCATCCCCTTGGTGGTGTGGTGTGCAGGACGCATGCACAGTACCCTGCTTTTGCTCCTGACCCTTCAGAAGTGGCAGTTGGGTTTTTGGTCTTTTTGTATGTTGTTGCCCAGAATTTGCCCCCACTGCGCATGCATGCAGTTATTTTTAGTCCCTTATAGTTTCTTTGTATTTTGTTGCTAAAGGAGACAGACGTTTGTCCAGGTGCAAACACTGCAGCAAAGGGTCCCAGGTCCCAGGTCCCAGCCTGTCTCAGACCCACCACACCTTTCCCTTAGGAGAAGGACACTGCAACTAACAAATGCTTTTCTTCTACCACATGATGTACATTAAGCTTGTATTTTCCTAAATTAGCATCTGACAATATCCAGGTCGTTAAATGAACCACCCCAAAGTTTAACGGCTTTTCTGTAATACAGTTGAAATATGTGTACCCACCGTGGCCACATACTATTTGAGGGGCACAGCTGTGGGAATGAGATGGGCCTGTCCATGTGTCTGGCCAGGCCTCCAGGCATTGGAGGCTCCAGGCAAGGCTTCCTGCCCCGACAGCCCTGGCGAGGGGTAGGAGGTGGGGCAACCTGGGTCACAGCAGCAGGCCCGGGCCCTGCGACATCCCTCAGCATTTCCTGTTGCTGCCCCCTGGGCCCGCCCTCTTCCAGGAGCCTGCTGCAGCAGACAGGTTAAACCACCAAAAGCACAGAGCAAGGGCTGCTCTGCGAGGCTCACCTTCCCTTGCATGGTGAACACACACATCTTTCCTACTCTGGCAATTATTCCTCCTAAAGTCAGACATCTTTTCAAAGGTTGGAGAAGGTAATTTGAAAAGTAGGTGGGTAGATGGCATAGAGCCTGCTCATCCTTCTTTCAAACTGTCATTATCCGTACAGGTCTCAGCTGCCAGCTCACGTTATTACCATTGTTATTTTGCATTTGCTCATGTTTCTGTCCGTGGGTATGGAGGGAGGGGGCTGAGAGCAGCCTTTGGGGAGGCTGTGAAACAGCCAGTGCAGCATCCTTTCTTGGCACACTCAGCTGCGTGGACGGGCAGGGGCGGGGACGTGTGGAGGGGACAGCGTTCCCTGGCTCGGTGCACTCAGCGCGAGTGCTTCACATCATCCCTGGGTGTGGCTCCTCTTCCTGGGCCTGTGTGGGAAAAACAGAATGTGCACTGGGGAACAGAGCTTGCCCGAGGGGCTGCCATCACGGTGATGGCACCACCGTGACCTCATTTCTACCTCGCAGCAACCTCGGGGGAGGGAACCACAGTTACATCCATTTTCCTGATGAGTAGATTGAGATGTGAGAGAAGTGGGGCCGAGAGGAGGACGCTGGGACCTGAGCACCTATGGGGGTGGGGGTGGGGTCTACGGCCAAGAATCAGGCCCGTCCACTCGTCCACTCTGGAACCTAGGAGCCCGGGCAGGGGGAGGCAGCTGGCACTACAGGAGTGGGATGACATAGGGGTGGTCAAGGCAAAAAAAGGAGTTGATCCAAACTCTGTCTAGGAAGCCAGTGGGACCCCAGTGTTCCTCCACTGCAATCTCCAGACAAGCCTGGAAGTTTGTTCTTTGGAGAAATTGGAGAAGGGTGGCTCTGGGCTCAGGGACCCCAAGGACAGAAGAAGGTGGGCTGCGATTCTGGACTGAAAAGAGCTGGGGTATAAGAAGAAAGACTTCACACTAAGAGCACTCACAAAAGCACCTTCCCAACTCTACCCCAGGAAGAGAGCAGCATGACCTCTGCACTCCAGGGTGGGCACATGTCCCTAGAGTAGAGACCTGAAAATGCTTACCTGTGAGGTTGCTCAACAAAGAAATCTGCTTTACCCACCAGCCTAAAACTCCCTCCTCCCAACAAATCTTCGAAGAGCACTTTAGTGTTGCTCTCTTGACTATGAACAGGTTGCCCAGGATCCCTGAATATGTGAATGAAGCTGCCAGCATGAAGCCAAACAGAAAAAATGCACTCAGAGGAATTAGAGAGAAGGCAGCAGAAGAGAAGCTCTTAATGAAACGATCATAATATTTTCAGTGATATTTGCATCCAAGAGACAGGATCAATATCCTGTAAGGAAGGGGTCATCAAAGCCCAAGAAAGAGGATTCCTAATAGATGAGGTAGAAGGTAGGGTGGAGGAAACCTCTAGAAAAAGACAAAGATTGACAATATGAAAGAAAAAACAACTAGAGGTTGGTCCAGACGATTCAGTGTCCTACTAATTGGAGTTGCAAAAGGAGAGAGCAGAGAAAACAAAGGCGAGACATTAGAAAAGAAACAATACAAGAAAATTGCCAACTGAAGGGTGAGAGCCTCCAGCTAGAGAGAGCTCATCAAGTGCCAGCACAAGGAGCTCTTAAAATTCCACACCAGGGTGTGTTATTATGAAATCTGAAAGCATCAGGAATAAAGGGAAAATCCTACAAACTGGTGGGTTGGGAGTGGGGCGGGTACAGCTTGATAAACACAAAGGTTTAAGTATTACAATGGCATTAGAGTTCACAGCAGTGGAAGATACAGACAATACAATGATGCCTTTGAAATTTTTAAAGTATTTTCAACCTAGATTTCTACATCTAGTCAAATTATCTTTCAAGGATGAGGTAGTATAAAAGTATTGCTAGGTGTGCAACATCTTTAAATTTTTACTTTCTGTATATCCTTTCTTAGAAAGATACTAGAGGATGTGCTCCAGCAAAACAAGCATGTAAACCAAGAAAGAGGAGGACATGGGGCACAGGAAGTAGGGCACCTAGCCCAACAGAGAGGCCAAGAGAAGCCCCAAGGTAATAGTTTGTACCACAGACCAAGAGAGCAACTGTTCAGATCTGAGCACCAAGTCAGATGGCCTGGGAGGGAGGCCTCCAGGGAAGGAAGAGCTGCTAGATTACCTGATGTGTGAGAGCATTTGAAACAACAGTTGATAGGAGTTTGACAGAAATATGGAAGCATTTGGGGGAAAGTTAGCCATCAGGAGATTGAAAATAATGAAAGGAGGCACTTACCTCCAGTGTGGTGGGAGGGGCGGATTATAAGAAAGGAACATACTGGTCATATGCTTTTTGGCTCTGCAATGAGCAATAGTCCTGGTAATGTAAACACTGACTATTAATTTAACCAAAAATTATGATCTAAAGATACATTAGGATGATGGGTGAGGGAGGAAAGTGGGAGCACAGTGGAGTACAAGTGTCAAATCCTCCACAATTATAATAGTCAAAAGCAATTTCAAGATATAATACATTTTTTAAAAGCACATATCCTTGTTTTTTCAGAAGCAAATAAAAAAGAAGAAAAGCCGTGGCCGCTAGGGAGTGGGACTATGGGATGAGAGAGAGAGGCAAAGGACAGCTGCATTTCATCATGAGCCTAAACTATTTGGATTGTGCAGTACACGTGGGGATCAGTTTTTCAAAACTGGGACTTGAAAACTTGGGACTTCCCTGGTGGTCCGGTGGTTAAGACTCTGCACTTCCACTGCAGGGGGTGTGGGTTCGATCCCTGGTCAGGGAACTAGATCCCGCATGCCACGTGGTGTGGCCAAAAAATTAAGGAAAAAAAAAAAAAAGAAAACTTAATCGGAAAAGGAGAAGGAGGCTCCCATAGCTGGCCCACTGTCTTAGCTGGTGTGTTACAGAACCGGGTGTGGGGACAGGAGTGGGGAGGGGTCAGCAGCTGGAGGGTGCAGGAGACTCTGGGAAATTGGGACATTTATCCAATGGAAGTGGCCTCTGTCTGGTCGGTGCCCAGGGTAGAGCAGTCCTGGACCTGAGCAGCCAGTGGGAGACCTTCCCTTCCCTTTTCTGCAGGAACTCTCATCAAATTACGGCCGTTGGATTTGTTGGTGGAACATTGCCTCCAAGGAATACGGGCCACTGGTGCTGGGATGCAGGGAAGAGGTCAGGACTGGACTAGGAGAGTGATGGTCCTCAGGCAGTTTGAAGAAAGTAAGTGGTGACATGGCTCCCGTGCAATGAGATGAGAAGGATGGAGGGGAGAAGAGTTCCAGTGTTGGGAAGAGTTAGAAAATGCGGCTGAGCCATGTGTGGAGAGGGGAGAAAGGTCAAGTTTCCTTCTCAGGCCAGGGGTCAGAACTATGAGGTTCCCTGGTTTCCCTGGAGCCTTGCCCTTCCCTCTGTCATGATCAATGCTGAGCCAAGGTCAGACAGCTATAGCGGGAGGGGGAGGCTGGTGAGGAGAGAGAAGTGGGGAGAAGGAAGGCGGGTACACTGCTAAGAGGGAGAGGAGCTCCCAGCTGACTCAGCAGAGCCAGGAGACAGAGGCGCAGCCGGCTAGTGTATGAGTTACCTTCTCTGTGTGACAAACGATGACCACACACATGAACAGCATTATGGCACACAGGTTCTGAGGGCGAGGAATCTGGGAGCAGCCCCCTGGGTGTTGTAGTTCAAGGACCCTCATGAGGTTTCCCTGGCAGTGGTCTCTGGAGGCTTGACTGGTGCTGGAGGATCTGCTTTCTAGGTCGCTCGCTCAAGGGGCTGCTGGCGGGAGGCCTCAGCTCCTCACGACGTGGGCATCTCCAGAGGGCTGCTCACAACCTGGCTTCTCCAAGAGCAAGTGATCCCAGAGAGAGACACAGAGACAGAGACACAGAGACAGAGATGGACAGAGAGCTCAACCACAGAGGAAGCTGCAGTGCCTTTTATGACCTAATCTCGGAAATGTCACACCATCACTTCTGCCCTGTTCTGTTGGCCCTGGCACAGTGTGGGAGGATTCTGCATGAGGTTATGAGCACCGGGGGGCACGATCCTGAGAGCTGTCTTAGAGGTTGCTTCCATGGGCGGTAATGGGAGATGTACTGATTGGATACCTACTGTATGGGAGGCTCTGTGCTTTCCAGAAACTTGTTTTATCACATCACAGTTTTGCTACCATGTGGGTTGCCTAAGAGTTAGTCATGGCTCCACACTGGACACTATGATGCTTCTTAATAAATGCATGGGATTGAAAACGATGCCAAAGCAGCACCACCATACCCAGAGGAAAGTGCCCATCCTTCCTACTAGACAGTGGGAAGGGAAATGTTTAGATGCTTCACCTCATAAGATGTTCTCGAGAAAATCTATTATTTGCTTACACTGATCCTGCTTTAGACAATGGTGCTGACCCCAACTCAGGGTGCAATGGTTATGAAAGGAGTTAGCAGAAGACAGAGGCCTGTGGCCGGAGAAAGATCTGTGAATGATCGGGCTGTGGCTGTGACCAGCTCTTGAAGGAGACACCAGCTCCCAGGAAACTGACGCTCTTACTGGAATTCCAATTCTCTCTCTCCCCCTGCCCCATACCTAATTTTAACACAGTAAGTCCCCTACATACAAACCTTCCAGTTTCGAACTTTCAAAGTTGCAAACGTGCCCCTGTATGCCAGCTGTTGTACCGTACTACTGTACTTTTCAAGGTACTGTACTGTAAGATTAAAAATGTTTTCTTTATTTTTTGTGTTTGCTTGTTTTTTATGTATCATTTGTGTGAAAAGTATTATAAACCTATTACAGTACAGTACTATATAGCCGATTGTGTTAGTTGGATACCTAGGCTAACTTTGTTGGACTTACGAACAAACTGGACTTACGAATGCGCTCTCGGATGGGAACTTGTTCGTATGTAGGGGACTTGCTGTAGTAGGATCATCAGCTCACATCTGCTTCACCCTTTTCAGCCTTATCTTATTCACATTCCACATGAAAATCCCATGATGCCTCTGCCCGAAGATGGGTGGCTTTGTTAACTGCTTGTCGCTGCGCAGAGAGGCCCGTGCCGTGAGCCCACAGGTGGGAGACAGTGAGGAGAGCTGGGGGCTGTGGGTTCCCCACACGCCTGACTCTGGCAGTGGCATTTCACTGATGTTCCCGTCCTAGGCTCTGGGGACAGTGCATAGAGCTCCAGTCTCTTCCCTGTGGAGCTTATGGTCCTGCGGAGGGGACAGACATTAATCCAAGTACCTCACAGATAAATTTGCAATTACAAATGACAAATGCTGATATGAAAGAGAGTGCAGGGTGGAAGGAGGTAACGGAGCCTGGCTTGGCTGGGGGCCCAGGAAGTACCTCAGAGGAGGAGGGCGGGCAGCAGGGGATAATTCCCAGTTGTCACTAGGATCAGAGAACAAAGAGGACCCAACCCTCTCATTTATGCTCAGGCTAATATTAGCTTGAGAGACGTGTGAATAATTTACTTTTTCTCACAAGTGTTGTTAATACTTAAGGGTAAAGAGTGAAAGATTAAGCCCCAAACTGAACAATAAAGACAACCTTCAGGGATGTATTTCTGCACCAGCCAAGGTGTCTTCTCATGGGAACAGCAGAATCACCCAGAAACAAGCATCTAATTATAGCAGTGCCATCTGTGGCACCAAAATAAGGATGATTATCAACACTATCTTTCAGGTTTTTCACTAAGTCAGAACAATCTGCTAAAAATAATCTGTACTGTATCCGCAACGCCCCCAAACAATGTGTGTTTTCCCATCACCACAGGCCCGGGGACCAGGGGAGCATTAGACGCTGCTGGCGGCCACATTCTTTGGTTGGCTGTGTTTCATCCCAGGCTTTATCACTGGGGCAGTGGAAGATGGGGTGGACAGAAAGTTAAGACTGGCTCCCAGTCAGCAATGGAGGGCCACACAGATACCAGGATGGGTGGGAGACCTCGACTGAAAGCCTGGGTGCATCTCCCAAGGGCCTTCCAGGGGTTTCAGGGCCAAAGGCTGGTCCTCAGTTCCTGGAATCCTGCTGGGTCCAGGGATGTCAATCCCCAACCCCGACACATGCACACATAAAGGCTATAAGTCAGAGACCAATTCACTTGCCCATGGGAAGGTTCCCTTCTAGGTCTGGACACTTATGTCCCCCACCCAGGGCACCCCTTCCTGGGGTCAGAATTACAGTGAAGTCTATAGTGCCCAGTGAGTACAGGCAGTGAGCTCAGAAAGGCAGGTGTGGTGATCAAGACATTTCATCCTGGTCATAGGGCCACGGTTGGCTTGTATAGAACCTTCATGTGAATTAGAAGAGGGGGGACCTAATCTAATCCAGGACCAGTCAGAAGAGTAGGTCATGCACTAGACTTCAGACCCACTTACCTCCTCAGAAGGGAGCCTTTGAGTAGTATGCAACCTTCATGGCCCCCTGTGGTTGCTACGGATGTAAGAATTCATTTATGCCCCACAGCACGATGGCCTCTTCAAGTCAGAAGAGCCCCTGCCTCAGGCGCAGGGAGTCTTTTCCCCGAACAGGGCAGGATGGACACAACCAGTGCCGGCCTTTGGATTTCCTTAGGGTCTAAGCAATGGAGAGTTTATGTTGATTTGTAAGTTTTTAGGTTAATAATTTGCAAACTGTATCTTGGGGCTCTCTGGCATTTCCAGGAGGTGCTCAAGGCTGATTGAGATGAGGGGCAGGTTGAGCAAAGAAGGTTCTGGACCTCCCATCCCTGCTTCAACCAGGAGCATGCTCTCTGTCTCTCTGTCTCTGCCTCTTTCTCTGTCCCTGCCTTACTTGTTGGACAACTATGTACGATTTACTGTGGAAAAAGAATTTCATAGGACAATTGTCTAAACTAATTATTTTCTACTCAGGGGAAAGATCTTTCAAGAATGAAGGTGAAATAAAGACTGAGGGAGTTTATTACCAGATGACTCTTATTGAAGGGAGTTCTGAAAAATGTATTTCAAGAGAATGAAAGAGATCTCAGATGGAGGCTTGAGGTGGAAGAAAGGACATGTTAGGGTAAATAAATACAACCATTGGTTTTACCAGCAGTGTGAATAATACCTGGTGGGATTGGGAAAATCAGAATAGAATTAAAGTTCTAGACAGGAAAACACACAGGTCAAGCATGAGTTACATGGAGTTCAAGTGTCCAAGGTCCTTGTTCTGCTGGGTGGAACATAAACATATTGAGTTCAGATTTTTATATATTAAGAGTTCATGGGTGAAGTGTGAAATGGTGGGTGAGATGGGTGAAGGGGGTCAAAAAGTACAAAATTCCAGTTATGAAATAAATAAGTCCTGGGGACATGATGTACTGCATGGTGACTGTAGTTAATCATGCTGTGTGGTGTATTTGAAAATTGCTAAGAGAGTAGATCTTAAAAGTTCTCATCACAAGAAAAAATTGGTAACTATGTGTGATGATGGATGTTAACTAGATTTACCATGGTGATTATTTGATAATATATACATATGTTGAATCATTACGTTCTACCCCTGAAACTAATATAACGTTATATGTCAATTATACCTCAATTTTACAAAAGGAATTCATGATATAATTTCTAAGGTATTCACTAAAAGATTAGAACAAGGGTATGAACGAAAAAAAAAAGCATTCTTTTTTTTTTTTTTCGCGGTATGCGGGCCTCTCACCGTTGTGGCCTCTCCTGCTGCAGAGCACAGGCTCCGGACGCGCAGGCTCAGCGGCCATGGCTCACGGGCCCAGCCGCTCCTCAGCATGTGGGATCTTCCCGGACCGGGGCACGCACCCGTGTCCCCTGCATCGGCAGGTGGACTCTCAACCACTGCGCCACCAGGGAAGCCCCCCAAAAAAGCATTCTTAAAGAAGGGGGAAAAGATGGAAGACAAAGAAACCATAAAATTACATGCTAAATTAACACTCAAGTATATCAATACTTTATATATCAACTATATATATGTTAACTAAATATATATATAAATACTTTATATATACTTTAAATACTTTTACTATGTGTACTTTAAATACTTTTAAATACTTTTTATTCTGTCTATATACATACTAAATGTTCCAGCTAAAAGACAAAGATTCTATAACTAGTTTTTAAAAGTACAGTTATTTGCTTTTTAATGAGAGACTTCTAAAACATAACGTTACAGAACAGTTGAGAATGAAAGGCTGGAAAAAAGATACGTGCATGTATTTAGATACACAGAAAGGGGTGTCATTATGTTATTATCAGATGAGAGTATTTTGATGAAAACATTATTAGCAGCAAAGAGCGTCAAGTAATAATGATACAAGATTCAGGACTTCCCTGGTGGCTCAGTGGTTAAGAATCTGCTGCCAATGCAGGGGACACGGGTATGATCCCTGGTCCAGGAAGATCCCACATGCTGTGGAGCAACTAAGCCCTTGCTCCACAACTACTGAGCCTGTGCTCTAGAGTCCGCAAGCTACAACTACTGAGCCTACATGCCACAACTACTGAGCCTGTGTGCCGCAACTACCGAAGCCTGTGCACCTAGAGCCCGTGCTCTGCAACAAGAGAAGCCACCGCAATGAGAAGCCTGTGCACCACAAAAAAGAGCAGCCCCTGCTCACCACAACTAGAGAAAGCTTGCGTGCAGCAATGAAGACCCAACGCAGCCAAAAAAAAAAAAAAAAAATACAAGATTTTATTATAATTGAGGATCAGCTGTGCATGGCCCCCAATGTGGCCAGTCCCCCCATCCTCTGTCCTCCTTTGCTCAATCACCCAGGTGGGAGGGCAGAGGAGGCCTGAAATCTATTGGCCAAGTTACCCTGTCCACACGATTATGTCAGGCCTCTCCTAGGTGAAAAGTTTCTCATGCTCTGCCCACTCCTGGTCTGTCCAATCACGTGCCTCTTCCCAGGTCTCCTTGTCCCTGACCTTCCAATTCACTTCTTCCAGGCTCCTGACCAGTCAGCTAAGCAAGTGCCCACTGCCCATGAGTCCATATATATCCTTACCTCAGGGCACCTTTCTGGACACAGAGTGGATGGCCAGGTGCCCTGCATGACACTCTGCCCACGAGGAGGACTCTCTCAGCTGCAGCCACCCCTGCTGAGGGCTGCGAGCCGTTGTTGTCCACCTTTGTCTCTCCCTGACACATGGAACAGACCCGATCATGAAACAAGCTTGGGCTTTTTCCTCCTTGGTCCACTCATCATGAAAACCCCCATGAGGGCTTCGGTGTAAGGTGAGGGACAGGTGTCAGTGCACAGAGGCGGATGCCATGGGATCTGGACCACTGCTGGTGGTTTGTAGCCCAAGAATCAAAGCTGTCCACACGATGGTCTGTCTCCTGCACAGCCCCTTCTTGCTCTGAGAGCCCCTCATATCTCCTCCAAACCAGAAACCTTCTGCACCAGCTGATAAATGGGTCAGAGCAGTTCCCAAGTGTGAAATATTCTGCCTCCAAAACCCGAAAAGGCCTGCCAAGCATTGTGCTTTTTCCTCAGAGGTAGGAAGTTTAAGGTGCAATAACTTTCCCTTTATTTGGAGGAGTAACCCGTCATGCCCTAGACAACCGGGTTCCGAAAAACACCACAAATGGGTCAGGCCCCTGAATCTTAGTGGGGTTGGTCCCCCACCCTCCAGAGAACACGTGTCTTGCCGTGGCATCAAGGGTACTTGTCACTTCCTGCTCTTCAGGTCTGGTTGACCTGGTATCACAAGACAGTAGACCAGGGTGCTGCTCTGTAGAAAGTTCTTACAGTATGGTCCCTGACCTGCAGACTTATTATCATAGAGAACAGGAAAATCAACACAGCCTTGGAGCAAAGCTCTGTTTACTTTTGTTCACCACACGTGAATACAAGTTGGTCCTCTTTCCGATGGGTATGGAAAAGATGAAACTCATCAGGTCAATAGCTACGGGCCATGGACTGAAGGCTGTATTAATCTGATTTAATAAAGAAACTCCAATAGGGGACAGTGGCTGCGGTTGGACTACTGCATGGTCAGTTTGCGGTAGCCCACCGTCATCCACCTGACCTGTGTGGTCTTTGCAGGGAAGATACTAGTGATTTAAATTCTAGTCAATTAAATTAAACACTAGTGAATTAAACTGGGGTGGTGATGGGTATCACCGTCTTTAAGTTTTTGAGTGGCGCTTCTCTCTGATAATCCTCCTTTCCACCTCACCCCCAATGTAGTGTTGTCTTTGAATTAGTATCTTACCTCGAGGGGGCCAGTTCCAGGGTTGCCACTTGGCCTTCCCACATAGCCCCTATTCTACAGGACAAGGAACAATTTGTGGGTTCTGCCCACTGACAAGTGAGCTCATTCTAGTCAAACATTCAAGAACTCAGGCCATTAGCAGATGGTTCCCTGGGCCCAGTGAACACGCTGTGACGGATTTGAGCCAGGAATCCATTTGTTACCCGACTCCCATGTGCCCTCACCCTAACAGGAGGGCCTGATGGCACTACAAGTAGCAGTATCACCCCGGACCATATCCCACCACCCTTGCAAATCTGGTTAATCCCCTTTCCCAGGATGCAGTTCCCAGGGAGACAGCCACAGGCCCTTTCAGAGAAGGACTGAAGGAATCACTGCTGTCTACACTCACTGTGGGACTCAGCCGACTCTTCCGTTGATGGAGTCTATATGTGAAAACCAGCTCAGGTCTGGAAAATGGGCAGAAGACCATGACTTTCCATAGCCTTCTGTGAATACATCTCTTTTCTTCTTGAGATATAATCCATACAACATCCAATTCACCATTTTAAAGTGTACGACTTAGTGGTTTTTAGTAATTCACAAGGTTGTGCAACCATTGCCACTATCTGATTCCAGAACATTTCCATCACCCCTAGAAGAAACCCTGTACCTGTTGGCAGTCAGACTCAATTCACCCCCTTTACCACCCCCAGCAATGATTAACCTACTTCTCTCTGTATTTGCCAGAATACTGGGCATTTGATACAAATGGAATTATACAGTAAGCAACCTTTCATGACAGGTGTCTTTCACATTGTGTAGCATGTGACAGTATGACATTCCTTTTTATGGCCAAATAATATTTCTTTGTATGGATATGCCACATTTTGTTTATCCAGCTGATAGACATTTGTTTGTGAATCCATTTTTGACACTTTTGATTATGCCTGTTCAGCAGTACCTTAGATGGTTGCCCGTCTGTTTTGACCCTAGGAACACCTTGTGCTATAAGCCATCTCCATTGCATGGATCTCTGAAAATAGAACGTCACCCCCTTCCCCCTCATTCTGACCTTGTAGCCCATTATAATAATTATGGTCATCACACCCACTTGAAGAAACAAGGGCTGCAGATAAGGGCTGCTGCTGGCCCTTGCTGTTCCAGGGGTCTGTCACCCCCACTGCTTCTAGGAGCCCCGTTCTGTGATCACACCTCCTACCACCAGCCCTGGCTGCCCTGCCGGGGACAGCCTCCACTGAGCTTCTTAACGTGGCCAGCACCTCCCCCCACCAGTGAATTCCTTACCATCTTGGTAAGTGTCCTCCAGACCTTCCAAGGAGCAGAGTCAGATACTGGGTTTTCCAGTATCGCAGAGTTGACCAATTCTTTTTTGCTTAGTTTTGTTTTTTATTGAAGTATAGTTGACTTACAATGTTGTGTTAGTTTTAGATGTACAGCAAAGTGATTTCATTATATATATATTCTTTTTCAGATTCTTTTCCTTTATAGGTTATTACAAGATATTGAATATTGTTCCCTGTGCTATACCGTAGGTTCTTGTTGTTTATCTATTTTATGCATAGTAGTGTGTATCTGTTAATCCCATACTCCTATTTTATCCCTTCCCACCTTTCCCCTTTGGTAACCACAAGATTGTTTTCTGTGTCTGTGGGTCTTGCAGGCTCCTTCCCTGAGCCTTTGATCTTTCCTCCACAGTCTGCTTTGCAAGTTCTGGCATTGCTTTCCATTGTCATTCTCTTTAAAAACTAGGCCGTTCACGGCTTGTTTCAAGCTTCCCAGAGCCATTCCAGAAGGAATCATTCTAGGACGCATTCCAGGATGTTGAGTTCTGTGTGATGGCCGGATGCTCTCATATCAATGGATCTCTCTAACCTGCTTACACTTTTGCCCCCTCAGATCAACCCCCAGGTCTGTACTAGGCAGGTTCAGCAGCTACTCTGGTGTATAATTCCTCTCCTTCCTGCACAGGCCAGCAAACATCAGGGCCCAGATCAGAAAGGGCGGGGGCTGACACCTGGGATGGCGAGATTGGGACTGGACAGCCTGGAGCCCCCAGAGTCCCCTGAACTCCTCCAGGGCTCCCTCGGGTTTCTCTCCCACTCGCTGAAGACAGAGTCCCTGTCCGTTGCTTGAAGACTGCATGCACCACACAAGTGCCTTTTAAGATCATGCCGGCTTCCAGGGGACCAGCCCCACCTCCCTTCCTGGGCACCGGACCAATAGCTAGAGCCTGGCAGCAGGCAACGCAAACCAACTGGGATGACTCAGCAGAAAGGGCCTTTACTAGAAGGACACCAGGAAGCAAGGCTGCAGAACCAAGCTTGGAAAACACCCAGGAACCAAGGGAGCGTGGAGCAGGTACACGTGCGCAGCCGAACTGCAGACCGGGCCAGTTAGGGTGGTGCTGCCGCTCTACCTTCTGGGGCAGCCCACTGCCCGGCTGGGTACCAAGTCTAGGCATCCCTTCATGATGTCTCCTCTCACGGGGAGCCCAGGCCTCTGAAATTCTGGGTCCCCAGCTTAAGTCCTCAGTTTTGTCCACCAAATACAACATAACACTCAACTTTTAAGTTGTGCAAGATCACGGTGCTAGCAGGGGTGTGTTCTGCGTCTCTCGCCTTAGAATGTAGGCGACCACCTCCTCCCTGAACCCTCACATGGTCTTCCCTCTATGTCTGTGTTCTAATCTCCTTTTCTTACAAGGACACTAGTCACATGAGATAAGGGCTCACCTGAATGACATTGTTTCACCTTAATTACCTCTTTAAAGTCCCAATCTCCAAATACAATCATATTCTGAGATCCTGGGGGTTAGGACTTTAATAGACCAATGATGGGGTGGGGTGTTGATTCATCCCATAAAAATGTAAAATTCAATTGTGTCCTTGTAAAAGGAATATTGTCGAACAGTGCATCTTGCATCTTCCTTTCTGGGCTCCACCCTGTCTGTTCACTGAAGCTCCCTTGGCCCTTCTCAGACAGCCTTCTTCCCTCCTTGCTACACAACTTCACTACCTACTCATGGTCAGATGCAGCGTGGAGATATTATTCTCACTAGGGTGTGAGGGGCTGCTAAATCTTAGTGCATGCTCCCTTTTGCTTTGGAGGGAGAGAGATAGCATCTAGAGAATGTAGTTTTAGGCCAGAGGGAGGTCAGACTAAGGAGGTGAAGATGGTGTTCAGTAATCCTCCACCTCCCTGCCTTCAGCAGCTGCCTGGATCGCAAGAAAACAACTGGGAGTCGGGGGTCCAGCTGCACCATCGACTGTCTGTGTGGCTTTAGGCAGCCTTTAGTTGTTTTGAATGTCATTTCCTTCATCTGTAAAGTGGACTTTGCCTTCACATCTTTTTCTCATGAGATGAGATGGTTTTCATGTTGTAAAGCACTGGGACATGTCAGTACGCATCACACATATGTCCTAGTAGACTGGCTGGGGGTTTGCTGCATCTTGGAGGAACCCTGGATGCTCTCCGTGTGACCTCCTCACTGCACAGCCAACAAATCTGTGCTCTGGAGAAGCTCAGGGCTGCTCCAGGCTCTCATGGCGAGTCATCAAGGAGGTGGACCAAGAGCGCACATCCTCTGACTCCCTCCAGGGCCTGTGTCCCTCCCCCCACGCTGAGAAGGAAAAGGTGACTTCCACTCTGTCTTTGTAGAGGGTAAACATGTGTTTTAAACTTATCACTGCATTAATAATCCAAACAACCCATTCTGCCTTGAGCACACTGAGCCTGTTGGGATCCTGTTGAACTTGACAGTCCATGACATGCGACACAGCCTCAGGCCACAGCCTGCTCTGCTATGGATAGGCTCCTGCATGCAATTGCCTGCCTGTGTCAGGTGCCCCTTCAACCCTTTCCTTAACTAAGGGGACTGAATGTGGCACCACTGGGCTGGCAGAAGGAAGATGGCTACCTGACGCCTGCTTTGTGGGATCCAGACATGTGCAATGGACATTTGCTTGTTCAGTGAAAGTGTTTGGGGCAGCCACTAAGGCAGCAGTTGAGAGGCAGAAGGAGGAGGCAGAGCAAGGTGGACACAGGGGCCACGTCCTCCAGATGGAGGGCAACAAGGGAAGGAAGGGAGGTTGGCTTTGGGGACTCAGCCAGTGGCTAGAAGAGGAAGGTGCAGAACCCAGCCCCAGCCTGGCACTCAGCAGATGCTCGGCGACTCAGGGCCAGTATGGACAGGCTAGGCTCACTCTCTGGTGTCTCTCTCTGGAGGCTTTGAGCATTTGGCTGATGTGGGCCCTGCAGAGACCTTTGGGGCCCATGAATGTTCTCCAGGACCAGAGAGGATGGTAGATCTGGAAGAAGCAGGAAATGTCCTTCTTCCACCCAAGGCTAAGAAGGGATGTCATTACTGTGGGTTGATGATGATGGTGATGATGTTAGTGATGATGATGATGGTAGTGTTGAAGGTGATGATGATGAAGAGGTGGTAGTGATGATGATGTTGATGACAGTGGTAATGATGATGGTGATGATGGTTATGATGGTGATGATGGTGATGATGGTTGTGGTGATTATGACGATAGTGATTATGATGACGGTGGTGATGATGATGAAGATGATAGTAATGATGATGCTGATGACGATGATGCTGGTCATGATGATGAAGGTGGTGATGATGGTGGTGATGATGATGAGGATAAGATGGTAGTAATGATGATGGTGATGACGATGGTGGTGGAAGTAGTGATGATGGTGATGATGAAGGTGATGATGAGATGGTAGTGACGATGATGTGATGATGGTGGTGATGGTGGTGATCATGGTGATGGTGGTGGTAGTGATGATGAAGGTGACAGTGGTGGCGGTGATGGTTATGATGGTGATGATAGTGATGATTGTGGTGATCATGACAGCAGTGATTATGATGATGGTGATGACGATGACACACAAATTCATAGGCTTGGTGAAGACCATCACCTCACACTCTTCCTGACATTCACTTGTCAGTTTGAGCTGTTACCATGAAAGCTTTGCACTTTGACCCCACAGCCTTTTGCTAAAGACAACTTTTGCTGAAGGACAACTGTCCGGAGGCAGAGTTATGTTATGATTCAGTAGCTACTTACACTTCAGTGTGGCTGGGCTCAAGCTCTTTCATGAAGGTGTGCTCTGCTGGGAAAGTTGGCAAAGAGTGGTCCTCAGCAGAGAAATAAAGAGAATGGAGTGCAGGAGGCTTCTGTGCCCTGTGGGGTGCCCCCCACCCCCGGCTGCCACCCCCTCCCTTCATCTGCTGCCCAGATGCTCTGCCGGGCTTCTCTGGGAAGCCTTTCTCCTCACTCCTTCACCACTTCACCTTTCACCCACGCCTGGCTCTGAACACCCCAGGCAAGGCACCAAACAGTGTGCTGAGTAGAGAAGCTTCTGGAATGCCTTACCTGCCCTGGGCCATTCCAAATTGACCTTGCAAGGAGAGGCAGAGGCACAAGCTGGCTGCCCCTGGGCTGCTCTTGTGTAGCCTCTGCAGTTTTTAAATTAGCTAAAAGTTAGAAGTTTCCATATTTAAGAAAATTGGTTTTCTAGACTGACTAGAAAAACTGGAAGACTTGGCGTTCCCACAGGCAGCTACTGGCAGAAGCCCTGGGACAGAAGTCCCAGATTCAGCAGCAAAATGACCGATATTTTAAATTTTAAATTTAAATAAATGATACCACAACCAAAGCTGTCTAGAACCACCCTCCCCCAAATCTTGGCAGGTCAGGGGTGACCCCTCAAAGTGCCCCATTCGTGTTGGGGTCTGCCGAACTCCCCATGCAGTAAAAAAACAATGACAGCATCTGCCCTGTCATCCACCAGCCAGGAGAGAAGGAAATTAGGGTGGGCAGTCTCCACTCCAAGTCCTGGGCTACTGCAAGGCTTCTAACTAGGTGTGGGTCCCTGCCTTCCCATGTGAGGGGTCTGATGGTAAGGGACCCAGGAACACCCACACCCTTTTTCTCCCCACCCCAAGCCTGCATTACCTGCTCTGAGCCGGGCTCCTGTGTTTGATTTAGTTCCAGGGGCCGGCAGGCACTCTCCTGTCTCTCCTTGCCGGCTGTGATCAGTTCTCCAGCAGCACCAACAGGCCCCGCAACCCAAGGTGTTTGCAGCTTCCTAGCCCTAAATTGGTCTTACGAGGCCTTGGTCCAAAGGCACGTCCGTCTTTCAGTACAGTCTTGGCTGTACTGTCCCCTTCTGGAAGATCTCGTGTGGGCGGTCCACCCCCTGAATGGATGTGGTTGTGAAATCCAGCAGAGCCCAGCGTGCGGGTTCCGAGGTCCGGATGCTGGACCCATTGGTCCTCATTTGGATGGCGGTGCTTCTTCCCTATGATTCTGGCCAACACTGCACCTGCGGGGCTGCGGGGCTGACACATCAGAGTGTGCTCCTTCTGTGCGTATCCGGTGAGACAGAGCTTAGAGGACACCAAGAAGTGAGGACCAGGCGATGGCCTTCGCTTCCCTCTTTTCCTGCAACGACTGGCGTGTCCAGTACCTCCGAGGTCCGGGCCTTGTTCTCCAGTTCTCAGCTCCATCCCATGCCCAGGACCGAGGCCACTCAGGCAGCCTGGGGCCACGATGGCAGGGTGGCCACCTGCACCCACACCCATCTCAGATACTGAGAGAGAGGAGCATCCAACCTGCTCCCTTGGGGCAGAGGTTGGGCCCCATGGCAATAGACAACCTCAAGTCTCAGGCTCATGGAGCCCTGAGATGTGGGTTTCTCTCTGTACTGTTTTAGAAACAGCCTATTTTTTTCTCTTCTTTTCAAAACTGAGATATAATTGGCATATAACATTATATTAGTTTCAGGTGAACAACATAATGATTCGATATTTGTATATATCGCAAAATGATCACCACAAGCCTAGATAACATCCATCACTGTACGTAGTTACAACTTTTTTCTGGTGATGAAAACTTTCAAGATCTAGTCTCTTAGCAACTTTCAAATACGCACCACAGTATTACCAACTATAGTCACCACGCTGTACATTACATCCCCAGGATTTATTCATATTATAAGTGAAGTTGTACCTTTTGACTCCCTTCACCCATTTTACACACACCCCGCACCCTGCCTCTGCCAACTACCAATCTGTTCTCTGTTTCTATGAATTTAGTTTGTTTGGGGTTTTTTTTTTTTTTTTGGATTCCGTGTATGAGATCATAAGACATTCATCTTTCCCTGTTTGACTTATTTTACTTAGCATAATGCCCTTAAGGTCCATCCATGTTGTCACAAATGGCAAGATTTCCTTCTTTTTTTATGGCTGGGTAATATTCTGTTTGTGCCTATTGAATTTCATACTGTGTGCACATGTTGTCTATTCAAAGATTTTTCAAAATAAATATATTTAAAGTCAGATTACAATAAATGCTGGAGAGGGTGTGTAGAGAAGGGAACCCTCCTACACTGTTGGTGGGAATGTAAATTGGCGCAGCCACTATGGAGAACAGTATGGAGGTTTCTTTTTTTTTTAAAACAAGTTTTTTGGGGGGGTTTTGTGTTTTTTAGATAAATTTATTTATTTTTGGCTGCGTTGGGTCTTCATTGCTGCGCGCGGGCTTTTTCTAGTTGTGGCGAGTGGGGGCTACTCTTGGTTGAGGTGCATGGGCTTCTCCTTGCAGTGGCTTCTCTTGTCGTGAAGCATGGGCTATAGGTGCCCAAGCTTCAGTAGTTGTGGCTCGCAGGCTCTAGAGCGCAGGCTCAGTAGTTGTGGCACATGGGCTTAGTTGCTCTGCGGCATGTGGGATCTTCCCGGACCAGTGCTCGAACCCCTATCCCTTGCACTGGCAGGTGGATTCTTAACCACTGCGCCACCAGGGAAGTCCCTGGAGGTTTCTTAAAAAACTAAAAATAGAACCACCTATGATCCTGCAGTCCCATTCCTGGGCACATATCTGGAGAAAAACTTAATTCAAAATGATCTATGCACCCCAATGCACGGATAGTAGCACTATTTACAATAGCCAAGACATGGAAGCAACCTAAACGTCCATCAACAGATGAATGGGTAAAGAAGATGTGGTATATATATTTTGGGTTGACCAAAAAGCTCATTTGGGTTTTTCCATAAGATGTTATGGAAGAACTTGAATGAACTTTTTGGTCAACTCAATACAATGGAATATTACTCAGTCATAAAAAAAAGAAAGCAAGAATGCCATTTGCAGCAACATGGATGGACCTAGGTATTATCATACTAAGTGAAGTAAGTCAGAAAGAGAAAGACAAATACCATACGATGTCATTTATATGTGGAATCTAAAATATGATACAAATGAACTTATTTACGAAACAGAAATAGACTCACAGACTTAGAAAACAAACTTATGGCTACCAAAGGGGAAAGGCGGGCGAGGGATAAATTAGGACTTTGGGATTAACATATACACACTACTATATATAAAATAGATAAACAACAAGGACCTACTGTAGAGCACAGGGAACTCTACTCAATATTCTGTAATAACCTATATGGGAAAAGAATCTGAAAAAGAATAGATAGATGTATACATATAACTGAATCACTTTTCTGTACACCTGAAACTAACACAACATTGTAAATCAACTATACACCAATATAAAATAAAAATTAAATTAAAAGAATAAAAATAAAGTCAGATTTTTACCAACCACCAAACTCTGCTCAGATATTCCTAAAACGAAGCGTTTTTTTTTTGATTACACAAGTTTGAAGAACTCAGCTAACTTGTGCCCTTCCTGGTGTGTCACATCAGCATATTAAAATACTGAGAAATTTACTGTCTCAGAGAGTAAAAAATCATGTTTAAGGTGCTTAAACTCGAATTTTCCAAATTTGTTCAAACAAATAACTATTTTTCCATAAATTCTCTATAAATAGTCCTGGCTAGAAATAGCCAGCTGTGTTTTATGCCACAAGGCTCAGGAATAGCCCCTTGACAACACAGTGCCAATCACACATCCTCAAATACCAGGCGCAGGTCCAGACGTGGAGGACACACTGGGGCAGGGAGGGCCATGCTGGGGATTCTATGATCTTGGGGGTATGGAAAGAAGATACTATGCAGAGAAAAAAGCCCCCCAACATACCCCCAGTTTTCCCAAGCGCAGACCTCTCATTCCTTCATTCCGGATTCAATCATTCGTTCAACAAACACAAGGTTTACGGCCTAGGCCCAAATAGGGTACATCCTCTGCCCTCAGGAAACTGTCTCCAGCGAGGAAGATGTGCAGAAACCAGCAGCCTTAAGGCACTGCAGTGTTGTGAGCTTAGCAAAGCCTCCCGCAGAAAGTTGTCCATGAACCCCACACAGAGGATGAGCTAAGGCACCAAGTAGAGGGGTGTGTATGGCGCCCCAGCCCCTCCAGAGCGCAGCACTTCTTGCAGCTGAGAGTGGACCCATGGGCACAGGTGGGCAGTGCTGGCGAGTGCGTTCTGAGCTCTGCCCTGGGCTCCATGCCCACTGCGTCTCTGTTGGTCCTTCTAGGAGGCCCAGCTGGAGCTCAGAGGCAAGAGGGAAGAGGAAGTGTCTTCTTGGATAGGACGGCAGTAGTAGCAGCAGTGGTCAGGTGATTATGGACCCCAGGACCCCTGGCAGAGGAAGCACCTTCACAGGAATTGCAGCCCTGGCCATGAAGGTGCCTCCACCCAGACCCAGGACCAATGTCCCCAGCTTCTCCCCCAGCCCCAGATTCTCCCCCAGCCCCTGCTTCTCCCCCAGCCCCAGTCTCTCCAGTAGGGCAACAGAAGGTGCAAGCTCTGGGCTCTAACCTGAGGGTATTAGTGCTTCCTTTAAATTGTTTTTAAATTTTAATTTTTTAGCAAACAAAGCAATGTGTTTTTTAAAAATTCTAATTTCTAGAAGTATATATTCTGCCATATTTCTGGCTCCACATCCAAAACTATAGTGTCTAGAAGCACACTGAGTCCTTGCAGCTTCCTTTCACAGAGCAGTGTGCGTGTGATGTCCAGACGGAAGTGCTTTGGCTCCGGCTACCCAGACCCCTCCTCTAGTGCACATATTCATTGCATAGAATATTGAATGATCTGAAACCATAGATTATTTCATGAATGTGGCTTCCTAATATATGTCTGTTAGACATATTTGTTCTTTTCTGTCACTCTTTCAGCCCCTTGTACTCTCACTGTGAACCAGACTGGAGATAATAACATTGAATCTATTCACTTTGTCTAGAGCTGTTCAAAATAGCACACGTAGTCACCCCAAGACAGCTGAGTGCCTGGCATGTGGTTCTGTAACTGGATGCACTGCAGCTCACCAGGCCAGTGAAACTTACACCCAACATCTTCTCTAGGACCGAACAAATCTGGCTCCTTTTGCCACCCACAACTCCACTCCTTCGTAATTGAACAATCACCCTTAACTACTTTTTGAAGGTGGTGTGTGCCATCTGTCACGTTGTGAGGCATGATTTTTGCTTCTTGCCATCATCTGGGGGATGCCAGAGCTGGGGGATGTTCAGCATATTAAAGTATGGAGAAACCTCAGAGGGAAATCTTTTCACGTGTTTGCTGTGAGCACGTTCATTGGTTAAGAATGCTCATACTGTGGAAAGAATTCCCAAGAGTTATTGGTAAATTTTCAGGTATATAGGCTCTAAAGAGATTCCATTGTAGGAGTCAAGTCCAGTTCAAAAACAAATATTGTGGCTGTGGTACTAGTGCTTCTTATACCTGATACCATCCCTTCTCCCTTGGGTTTGCTGATCCTCTCTTTCTCCCTTTCACTCTTCCGTCCTTCCACGCCTTTGTAACCAGTTCTTTGTCTTACTTCCCTCTGTGGCAAATACCTAGAGTGGTTTCCATTTTTCTGACTGAACCCAGGCTGATTCAGCCAAGCCCTCCAAGTGGGGTCTGTGATGGGGTTAGTCACCTGTTTGAGCTTGAATACAGGGACGGGCTCACTGCAGGTGGACAATGGAACACTTCACCGCACCATATTGGTGGTACTCAATCATTGCCCAGGGCTACCTGGGAGGGAACACCATTGAAAGTTAGGCTTGGAATAGGACAGTGCCATGGTACTTGGCCATATGGTAAAATGGATGTCTACAAGGACTGTGGGGATGGCAGTTCCCGGAAGAGATTACAAAAAGGAAGATGAAGATGAAGAAGAAGATAAGGAGGAGGGGAAGAAAGGAAGGGGAAAATGGATAAAGCAGGCTGACTATATTAAAATGAAGAACTTCTGTTCAAAATATTCCGTGAGAGAGTGAAAAGGCAAGTCACGGCTGTGAGAAGATGTTTGCAACACATATATTTGACGAAAGACTCATAGCCAGAAGACATAAAGAGCTCCTAGAAGTCAACAGAAGGTGGCAGACAATCCAACAGGAAAAAGTGGTTGAAGGTTTTGGGGGTGCGCTTTACAAGAGTGTGTCCTAGTGGCCAAAAAACATATGAGAAAGTGCTCAACTTCACAAGTCGTCAAGGAAACACCAATTAAAACAGCAGGGCCTCCCTGGTGGTGCAGTGGTTAAGAACCTGCCTGCCAGTGCAGGGAACATGGGTTCGAGCCCTGGTCTGGGAAGATCCCACATGCCATAGAGAAACTAAGCCCGTGCGCCACAACTGTTGAGCCTGTGCTCTAGACCCCATGTGCCACAACTACTGAAGCCCGTGCTCCACAACGAGAGAAGCCACTGCAATGAGAAGCCCGCGCACCACAACAAAGAGTAGCCTCCACTCGCCGCAACTAGAGAAAAGCCCACACACAGCAACAAAGACCCAATGCAGCCAGAAAGAGAGAGAGAAAGAAAGAAAGAAGGAAAGAAAGAAAGAAAGAAAGAAAGAAAGAAAGAAAGAAAGAAAGAAAGAAAGAAAGAAAGAAAGAAAGGGTATTATTTAAAAAAAATAAAACATCAAAACCAAAAGAAATGCCCCTTCACACATGAGGATATCTGGTGGGAATGCAGAGAAATCAGAACTCATATACCTTGCCAGTGGGAATGCTAAATGATGCAGACACTTTGGAAAAGAGTCTGGAAGTTCCTCAAAAGTTAAACATAGAGTTACCATTTACCCAGCAATTCCGCTCTTCAGTATCTACCCAAGAGAAACGAAAATATATGTCTACACAACAATTTGCATATGAATTTCAGAGCAGCTTTATCCATAAGAGTCAAAAAGTGGGCACAACTCAAATGTTTTAAAATGGTGAATGGATAAACAGAATGCAGTCTACTCATGCAATGGAATATTTCTTGGCCATAAAAAGGAATTAAGTACTAATACATGATATAGCATGGATGAACCTTGAAAATACCAAGCTAATGCAAGAAACTAGTCACTAAAGACCGTATATTATATAATTCCTTTTATAGGAAATGTCCAGAATAGGCAAGTCTATAGAGACAAAATAGATTAGTGGTTGCCAGGCACTGGGAGGCATAGGATGTTGGGGGTGATAGCTAAAGGGTTTGGGGCTTCTTTTGGGGTGATGAAAATGTTCTAAAATTGTGGTAGTTGACTGTATAACTGTACGAAGAAGCTAAAATCTATTTAATTGGATACTTTAAATGGATACATTATATCTCAATAAAGCTGTGCAAGAAAGAAGAGAGAGAGAAGTGAAAAAAAACGAAAACAAAAACAAAAACACCCGCACATCAAAAAGACTAAAATGAAAAAGACAGATTCCTGAGCATTGCTGAGGGTCTGGAAAAAGCAGAGCTCACACACTCCTGGGAGGAGTGGAGCTTGGCATCATCACTTTGGAAAACAGGCGTTTATCACCGAAGCTGGGTACAGACAAACCTACCACCCAGCAGCTCCACTCCTAGGAACGTATGCAACAGAAATGCTTATGTATGTCACCAAAAGACATGTAAGCAGCACTTGGCAAAAACCAAACACTGGAAACCACCCAAATAGCCATCAACAGTAGAAGAGATAAGCAAATGCTTGTATCTGCACAGAAAGAACCTTCACAGCAAGAAGCGTGAGCAATCTACATACGACACACAACATAGATGAATCTTATACACGCTGAGTTGAGAGAAAGAAGCCAGCTCCTACCTTAGAGTATAGACTGCACGAGTTCATGCGTATGAAGTTCAAAATAGGCAAAACTCTTTGGTAGCAGTAGTTACCTTTTGGGGAGTGGGCCCTCAGGGAAGCGTCTGGGTGCTGGCCATGTTCTGTCTTTTTTAAACTAATTAATTTATTTTTATTGAAGCATAGTTGATTTACAATGTTGTGTTGGTTTCAGGTGTATAGCAAAGTGATTCAGTTATACATACACATATATCTATTTTTTTCAGATTCTTTCCCTTATAGGTTATTACAAAATACTGAGTGTAGGGCTTCCCTGGTGGTGCAGTGGTTGAGAATCTGCCTGCCGATGCAGGGGACACGGGTTCGTGCCCCGGTCCGGGAAGATCCCACATGCCGCGGAGCGGCTGGGCCTGTGAGCCATGGCCGCTGAGCCTGTGCGTCTGGAGCCTGTGCTCTGTAACGGGAGAGGCCACACAGAGAGGCCCGCGTACCACAAAAAAAAAAAAAAAAAAAATACTGAGTGTAGTTCTCTGTACTATACAGTAGGTCCTTTTTTACCTATTTTATATATGGTAGTGTGTATCTGTTAATCCCAAACTCCTAATTTATCCCTCCCCCACGTTCATGTCTTGATCTGGGTGTGGATACACAGATGTCTTCACCTGTGTGCCCCTGGCTGTACACTTTGCGTTTGTGTACTTTTCTGTATTTATGTTATAGTTCAATAAAAAGTTTACCAAAACTTTAAAAATAGGAAAAGGAGGAGGGAAAATAGTCTATACACAGCAAACAAGAAAGAGCATGTTCCACGGCAGCTGGTTTTCGTTTCTATAACTAGTCCTGAGACCCTTTGGTGGCCAGGATCCCCCCAGGCTCCAGGGCCGCCCAGGTCCACACCACAGCTGATGGAGCCCTTCACCTGGGGGCTCACACAGCTTCACCTGGGAAGGCTTGTCTCCTGCTTCGGTTGTGGTTGGACCTTCTGTCTGAATCTACGGTTGGACAGGGGGCCCTGAGAGGCTCCCCAGAGCCTCCCGTGACTCCCAGACCGGTCCTTCCTGCCTCCGTGCGTAGCAGCTCCCAGCCTCCCCTTGGTGATCGGGATGGATACCCCCCAGGCAGTAGAAGGTCCCCCTTCTTCTCCTGTTGGTGAAGGAGGCTGAGGATTCCAACACAGCCGGTGTCAGTCTCCACTGCCACTCAGCAGGACTCTGGTCTTCTGTACTCAGGGAGGGTTGCCCCACCCCACCCCGGGGGCCAAGGCTAGCAAACCAATGATGCTGCAAGTTGCAGAGGTGGGCAGCAAGCACTCAGCGAGGGGGCTATTTGGTGTTACACTTTGAGGAGCCCCCTCCCACGCCCACCCCTGTATCCCTGGGCTCGTAGGAGAAGCAGCGATACACACAGCTGCAGGGCATCCTCAAGACAACACCGGCCCCGGAGACGTGTACCCCTGCTGGTGCCAAAGCTCTGTCTTCAGCAGGCTGTTCACCACTCTTCCAGGCCAGCTGCTTCTGGAGTTTTCTACGCATTTGCCTGGCACTTTCTTTCAGAAGTCCTGAGCCCCAGGAACCCTCTCAGTCCCAGCAAACCAGAAGGACAATCACCCCAGATGCCTTCCAAGGCAGCGTCCCTCCGGGGGTAGGACCAGATCTTGGTGGTCTCTGTGCGCCCCTTGCCTGGCCCAGTGCAGGCACCCAGGTTCGTAGGGGGGGCAGAGCAGCTCTGCCACTGGGTCTGAAGAGTCAGGAGGGCCCCCCGCTGGTGTGATCCCGAGGAGT
This sequence comes from Physeter macrocephalus, assembly GCF_002837175.3. Taxonomy (NCBI): domain Eukaryota; kingdom Metazoa; phylum Chordata; class Mammalia; order Artiodactyla; family Physeteridae; genus Physeter; species Physeter macrocephalus. The sequence continues at coordinate 21,386 of NW_021145767.1, read as the reverse complement.
GGCAGCCGTGACACGTGTCTTTGCAGGACTCACAAATCAGCGCACCTCTTGTGTTTCACTGTCGTAGTCTGTGCATTTTGCTAACTTGGGTGGTTGCTGTAACAGGGGAAAGAAAAACGAACGTTTGAAAGGTGATTTGCAGACTTTGCAGGGCTTTCCCCGGCATTGTCTTGGATGTGACCCCAGCTCTGTGAGATGAGCAGCGTTGAGGCCAAGAAGGGTGACACAATTTTTCCAAGGACCCCGAGCAACCCCCTACCCACCCGTGTTTGAACAGGTTCCACCGCCTTCTCTGAGACTGGGCCCAGAGCCCCTCCCCACCCTGTGTGCCCGGGACCCTGCACACAGACCTCCTAAACACCTCTCTGTGTAGGATGAGTCTGCCAGGGCTGCCATAACAAAGTGCCACAGACTCGGTGAATTAAACAACAGAAATTAATTTTGTCACACTTTTAGAGGCCAGAAGTCCAAGAGTAAAGTGTCAGCAGGGTTGGTTTTCTTGGCTGCTTGGAGAAGATGCCCCATCTCCTCCCCGTGTCCTCACGTGGTCGTCCCTCTGCGTGTGTCTGTGTCCTAATCTCTCCTTTTCATAAGGACACTGGTCAGATTGGATAAGGCCCGCTGTGGTGACCTCATTTAACCTTAATTTCTTCTTTAGAGGCCCCATCTCTAAGTACGATCGCATTCTGAGGTACTGGGGGTTGGGACCTCAACCTCTGAATCTGGGGGGAGGAAACGATTCAGTCCATCACAGCCCATTTGGCCTGTAACAGGCCCGGATACCACACCAAGCGCAGGGGACTGTGGGTGCAGCCGTGGTTGCAGACAGGGAGGGGCCCTCTGTGAAGAGGGAGCTGCAGGTATCTGGAGATGCCAGGAAGTATGTATGGTCCTGGGGGGAGTTCATCCATCAGGGTGGGGGAGAAGGATGAGAGCGGTGCAAGGCACCGGGCAGGACGGGTGTGTCACGGGCAGAGCTGACTCATCTGTGAAGCTGTAGGCAGGCCCTTGACAAGCAGCACAGAAGTGGCAGACAGCGGCCCAACCTCCCTACCTAGGCGTGTGGCATGTTTGCCCAGCACGGGGGCTCTTGTAGGATTCCAAGCAGGGAGAGACGTGGTTAGAATCAACTAATCCAGACAACGCACTCACCGTGTGCACGAGGTGGCTGTGCATGGGACTCAGGGCTCCGGTCCTCCGCTGGGCCTGACAGCTCAGGCCGCTCTGGACGCGGTACTGCAGAAAGTGAGGGCTTTAGAGTCTTGAGCATCTGGTTTAAACTTCCTGCTCAGCCATCTACCAGCTATGCGACCTTGGGGACTTGATCTGCTCCAGGCTCTGGTCTATTCGTTCATAAAGATGTGAGTTATCGTAGGGATTCATTGGATAATGTAAGTGACCTGACGCATAGCAGAAGAGCTGGTACCGTTTGCCTTATTTTCCTTTTGGTTCTCTGCAAGTTGTTTCCTCCGTCAAACTGCTGGTTCATGAGAGGACCTGCATGGGCCAGTGGTGGTGGGAAACCAGGGGACCCCTGACTGTGGTCTGTGCAGCTGGCCCAGGGAGGGGCGAGCTCTGGGCCCCTAGGCCTTGCAGGAGTCCAGGCAGAAGGAGGCTTCTGGAAGGGGCAGGGATGGAGGAGCCGTCAGCCAGTGTGCTAGGCACGCCCTTGACCCCGCTCACCACCAGCCCCTCCATTTGCCACCCGGAGCTGCGATTTCCAAGCTCCTGCTACCCAAGGTCCTTGCAGACCTCCAGGGAGGCTGGGGTGCCCCCTGGGCCCCGGGAGGTGTGCGCTGTTGAGGAGGAGAGGTGACAGCAACCTGGGGGAGGAGGGAAAGCTCTGTGTTGAGGGAGGGAAGACCTGTTTATTTCTCAAACAGGCTCTGAAGGTTTGTTTGGGGTTCATGGAGGGAAGGAGGTGAGCACGGCAGACTCTGAGCGCCATGGTGCCATCTGTCTGCCGTCACCAGGGATGCCCCCGGCATATTTAGTTTCAGGTAGGATTTTGTTTGGGGGGGTAAAATATTTCTGCTTGTAAAGACAGTAATGTCCCCGGTGTGACTTTGCCACCACACCAGCCCCACTGATCGGCCCAGGAGACAGGAGTCAGACCCAAGCCAGGACCACCAGAGCCCCTCCTCGGGAGGATGGAACTGGCCCCAGGAGACCCCAGCTCATTTAGTAGAGACGTAAACTTGAGGGAGATCTGGGGGCCGTCATTTTGTACAGTGGGGTCTGGGCAGACCACGCCCTGCAGAGAGAGCCCCCCTGAAGGGGTGAGGACACCCTGTGTCCCAAGATGCCCCAGGCCGAGGTACCCGAGGCTGCCGCACCCTGCCCTTGGGCTCTTAGAAACTCCAGTGTGTCTTTCTTGCCCTAAGTTCCTCTTTTTGTGTAAAGCCAGCTAGAAATGGTTATTTGCAAAAGACCTAAATCGTGCATAGGCTTTTTTTTTGTTTGCAGAATTTCTCTTGCTCTAGAAAACATGGCCTAAGCATGAAGACCCTGGGGGCTGTGGAAATGTTTATCCCGCAGCTCATTCTATAGTGTCGGCGGCATCCCTCACCCAGCGAGGCTGAGAACCGGGGATTGCATTTCTACTTCTAAGGTGACTGTCCTCCCAGGATCTCTTCACTTACCCCACATCGACTCCACCACTCAGAAGGGCCCACGTGAATCCCCCTAGAAGGGCATGGCAATCCCGCCTTCAAATGCTGCCAGCACCACTGGTGCAATCTTCCCGGACCTCTGGCCCGTGCCTGTCACCCTCGGCTGGGGACCTGAAAGGGTTCCTTTGTACGTAATGCTCAGATTCCTGCCCTGCACCCTCTGAGCTGCAGCCACCCTCTCTGCACCGCTCCCTCTCCCTCCCCTGGCGCAGCTTCCCACCCTCTCCAGGCCTCCAGAACTTCCCCCTGCCCTCAGGCAGGCTGGGGATCTAGGGATCAGTTCTGTCCCGTGGCATCTGGCTCCCGTTCCTCTTGGTGCCGCTGTCCTGGCATGGAGCCGAGGTTCCGCAAACGCTGGCTGAACTGAAACCCCACTGTTGTGGCAGGTTCCTGATCTGGTCTCTCTTCTGCTTCCATCTCCCAGTCACGGGCGGGATGTGAGATGATGGCCCAGGCGGCGTCTTCCCAGCAGACCCTCCCCGGGGCGTCGGAGGTTCTACTGGGGCAGCACCTGGGCTCCCGGGCAGCCCCTCTCTCGGCCCCCTCCCATGGCTGCCTTCAGGAACCCTGCATGTGGCAGCCTGAGGCTTAAATCTAGTTGTAGGCTTAGGATCCAGAGGAAGAACCCTGAGGAGTGAGATCCGGGAACTTTGGGCTTTGAGAAGGAGGGAGAAGGGGGCTCTGAGGTCCCGAGCTTGTGGCCTCCTTGCGAGGGAGTGGTGGCAGCTTCAGGGAGCCCCTTGTACAGTCCCCAGGCCTCCAGCAGGGGCGCCCTGTCCTGGACAGAGCACTAGGGTGGGGTCTCGGAGCACGGCAAGGAAAAAAAATCCTGTGGGTGACCCTATGTGACACTGGGGGAGGTGAACCGCACATTTCAGGAAGTACTCTGCACCCTGGCTGGTTACAAAGAACTGATCCTGAAGAGTCCAGCCCAGCTGACTGCTGCAGACCCACCAGACCCTACCTTTTCTCTCCCTCTTTGCAGACTCTGGGCCAGAGGGGTTGACAGGGAGACAGTGGCAAAGGGGCTTTTGGAGGCCCGCACAGGCTCAGAGAAGACAGCGCTCAGATCACAGCCGGTGGGCTGCGTGCACCCTCGCTGAGGAACTTGCACTCTTGAGGCCGTGGGAACAGGGGAGCGGGGGTCAGAGGATGCCGGCCCCCTCCTCTGCACTCCAGGTGCTCTGAGCAGTCAGGAATGCATCCCCTGCGAGAGGCAGACAACCTGGCAGAGGCTTAGGGAAGCTGTTTTCCTCGTAGCAGGAGGCCCGGGCAGGCGGCCGTGGCAGTGATCCAGGCTCCCTGTTTCAGAGCATCCTCCAGGCCTGCCTCTCCCACCAGAGAGGGCTCCAGATCAGGCCCACAATCGAGGAGTCAGGGAGGGGATGGGGCTGTCCAGCTGCGTGGCTCTGCTTCTATCAGGAGGCCAGAGACTGGTTAGGGTCCCAGGGCCCCCCACTGTAGGGGGAGCTAAGAAAGTGGAATCAGAGCACAGCCACCCTGAGCAACACCTGGCCGTGGGCCAGGATGCTGGGGTCCATCGCAGTGTGGCCCCGGGGCCACAGCCAGGCAGGGAGAGGTCTGGTCGTGGAGCTGGAGGACCTAGAGAACCCTGGGGGCCTGCGGAGTGGGTAGGGCAGCCCCAGACAACCGGCAGGAAGGCCTGGGACGAGGTCAGGAGCTGCCTCCCAGGCAAAGAGGGCACCCCCTCCCGGTGTGGGAGCCCCTGAGGGCCGGCATGGATGCAGGTGTTCAGGGCAGCCCTCGAAAGGTGCCAGGAAGCTCATCAGCCCTGGGCGCTGGTCCCTCTCCACAGCTTCCGGCCGCCCTGTGGTGACCTCCCCAGTCTCAGAAATGAGTCCACAGGTGGTGAGCACCTGGCGTCTAGAGGGCCTGCCTCCCTGGGGGCCCCCCAGGGCCGGGGGTGCTGTGAGGGATGAGAAGAGGAAACAGGGCAGGGCTGATTTCCAGGAAACCGGAATGGGGGCCCAGGGCAGGCCGGCCTGGCCGAGGAAAGGGGGTGCCGGCCCAGAGCCAGGGTGCCTCCTCTCATGGAGACGCTGGTGCCATGCAGCAGGTGATAAATGTCTCTCCCAAGAGCGGTGGCCGCTGTGATTGGCATTCACCCTGTCTTAATCTTTCTAGAACCCTGCTCAGCAGCCTCCCCCTCTGCCCAGTGCCTTAGGAGGACACTGGGGTCTCTCGTCCCTTCCCTATGAACAGGCTAGGAAGGAGCCCAGGGACCCAAGGGCTGGCACGGAGCCCCCTCCCAGCCCCCCGGTGCCCCCACCCATCAGACGTGTTGATACTGCGGAGAGAGGCCTGGGTTGGTCGTTATGCCGAGAAATGAAACATTGCTTAACCCCAAGGAAAAACCACAAGAAGAGAAAAACAGCTGCAGTTGGGCCTGAGGCTTCAGCCTTCATATCGCTGCGTGCACGGAAGTTTTGTTTACGTTAAAGGCGAGGAGAGGAGGTTTGCCAGGGTGGTACTGCTTTTCAAGTCCCCAAAGACCCCCGTCTGACGGGGCAGAGTGTGGGCCACGGGACGTGGGCTCCGCTCTCTGGCCGAGCCGACACCTGTGCTGAGGCCGGAGAGGGGTGGGCGGCAGATCAGCCCCAGGGGTGCCGCTGACGTTTCACCATGGGGCGCCTGAGAGCACTGGGGACCCGAGGCCGCTACTCTTGAGAGCAGAACTGGGCCCCCAGGAGACAGGACAGACCCTGCTGGTGGGGAGGTGAGCAGAGGCTGCTGCAGAGGGAGCCCCAGAAGATGGAAGGTCTGGGAAGGAGCTGCTGGCACGTCCGCAGAGGCCGCTGTTTTGTGTTCGTCATTGGTGGTAGGGCCCCCCATCTTTTATCCTGGGGATCTATAGGTTTCCACTGTTGGGGTCACCAGGCCGGGCTGCTGATCACAGGCCCAGCACTGGCTCCCCTCCTCCCAGAAGGAGGCCTTCTGGTCCATTGCCCTGCCCACTACCACCCTCCACCCCAGGCTTGGATCCACTCTGTTCTCTGCAGGAGGCAACGTTTCAGGAATCGGGGCCACTGCGGGGTGGGTGCTGCAGGCATGTTGAGGGCCCAGCCTCTGTCAGAACCAGGAAGTCAACCCCAGCCTCCCAGGGAGGAGCCAGGCACCAGAAGACCCCAGCCCCCAGGGCCCCTCATGTCATCTTCTGACCTCTCAGTGATGCCAGAACAGCTGTCCCCGCTCCCAAGGCCAAAGCCTGCAGGTACCGCTCCTTTCTGAGCCCTGCCCAGACCCCTGAGACCTGGTGGCCACCCGCCATGCAGAAGCTGCACCACGCACACCCCAACGTGAACATACATGGAAATGCACACACGTGCCCGGGGCGCACACATACACACACACACACACACACACACACACACACGGGGGCCTTCCCTCCCCAGAGCTGTCTATGCTCCCCCCACCCCAAAGGCTCACTCTGGTGGGGCTGGCATCTATGTTTCCATACGAACATCTCATGTCCACAGTCATTTAAGCTTACAGTCCCTAAGAGTGGTGACCCCCAGGTTCCCGGCCGAGTTTGATCGGATTGACCCCCTGCTCTCTGCCCCAGGTCCCCTCTCCACTGGGCACCTTCAGTCTGAAGCCTGGGGGTCAGGGGCAGTGAGGGGAGGGGGCTTGCCCACCCAGGTCTCCAGCAGCTTGGCCTCGAGTCCAGCTGTCGTGCGTGCGTGAAGGTGGCCCTGATCTAAACTCACACCCCGAGCTATAGACCCGGGAAAACCATGCCAGTTCAGGAGACTCTTATCAAACGCCTGCTTCATGACAGATTCAGGCCTGGAGGGGTGGAGTCCAGTGCTGAAAAAGTTTTCTCTCCGCAAAAAAAAAAAAAAAAAAAGGCAAAGGAAAAATTGCATTTTAATGCCAGGAGCATTTTGTAAGAGCACGAAGGCCCTGCGCACCGGACCTCGCCGCGCTTCCCCGGCCTGGCCGAGTTTGATCGGATTGACCCCCTGCTCTCTGCCCCAGGTCCCCTCTCCACTGGGCACCTTCAGTCTGAAGCCTGGGGGTCAGGGGCAGTGAGGGGAGGGGGCTTGCCCACCCAGGTCTCCAGCAGCTTGGCCTCGAGTCCAGCTGTCGTGCGTGCGTGAAGGTGGCCCTGATCTAAACTCACACCCCGAGCTATAGACCCGGGAAAACCATGCCAGTTCAGGAGACTCTTATCAAACGCCTGCTTCATGACAGATTCAGGCCTGGAGGGGTGGAGTCCAGTGCTGAAAAAGTTTTCTCTCTGCAAAAAAAAAAAAAAAAGGCAAAGGAAAAATTGCATTTTAATGCCAGGAGCATTTTGTAAGAGCACGAGGGCCCTGCGCACCGGGCCTCGCCGCGCTTCCCCTGCCTGGCTTCCCTGGCCTGTGCCGGGAAAGCGCCCATCCCACCAGCACACCCACCGCGTCGCCTTCAGTTCTGTGACCGTAACCTGTGACAAAGCAGCATTATTTTATGTGTCACCAGTCCTTGCAGAGACTCCTTAAAGATGGGATCAGGGGACACCCACAGGATGCATGCAGGAAACAGTGAGAGTGAGACCCCAGCACCCCTCACTCCCCCGACCCCCGGCAAAGATAAGCAAAGCTGGACCCAGCCAAAGCCAGGACGGTGGATAGACTTTATTCAAGAATAACTATTGCAGAAGGCAAGAGGGCCCAGTGTAAAGGGAACTCAACTTCGGAGAAACGAAGGGCAGAAGATTTTTTAAAGGCTGGAGTGTGCTGGGGCAAGGGCCCAGGCCACTGGGTTTGTTAGTTGGTGCTTCTCCGGGCGAGAAAGGAATTTCTTGTGTCTTTAGGACTAGAGGCAGCGGTGCAAGTTAGAGCAAGGCGCCCACCCACCGAATGGGACGCTTACCCTCCCAGACAGAGGGCTGGCAGGGTGAGGTGACTTCCTGAACGTTTGCATTCTCGAGAGACAGCTCCCACATCCTGGAGGGGAAAGCCCTGGGTGGTGGGAGGTGGACATCTCAAAGGGCAGAGACAATCGTTGTGAAGTAACTGCTCTTACAGGGGTTAGGGGCCTCTCTGTCTATCACCAGGGTTTGACCGGGACAGACCGATTCTCCTGGGGGCACAGAGCTTTCTCAGGCAGGAACTTGAGGCCTCATCCTAGGCTTGCAGCCTTGAGCTGTCAGGACCTAGCTGAGGTTTGGTCACGTCTCTTAGTGTGTGTGACGGTGGGGAGAGTGGACAAAACTGTGCTGAGGGTCTGCAGTGTTTATGGGCCACAGTTTAAGCCCAGTCAGAGCAGCTGGCTGGCCTTTGGTCGGGGAGAAAGTCTTTGTCACCTCCTGCTGCTGTTGTCCCTGTGGCCTCCTCCCCTGCAGGGCACTGTCTCGCTTGCTGGTCACCTTCTGGGCCCCACTGCTCCTGCCAGACATGTAATGATGCACAGGAGCCCGTGGGGAAGCTCAGAGAGCGCTGTCCCAGGCGTGTGCATTAGTTGGGCCCCCGAGACTGCAGCGTGGGCCCCGATGCTGGATCATAAGCTGAGGAAATGACACCTTTACGCTTCACCTGCAATCCTGCCCTCTCCCTCAGCACCCTGCCCTGCCCTTCCCGGGGCACACACACACCTTTGCACACCACCTGAGAAGCTGGGCTGCCCCGAGGCTGCCATGCTGTGAGGAAGCCCTACCCACGCAGACAGGCCACGTGGAGACCACCAGGAGCTGTGCTAGCAGGTGGGCAAGCCTCCTCGGCCCTGCCAGCTCAGCCCCACTGCCAACTGAACACTGTCAAAAACGGTGATCCCAGTCAAGGCTAGGTGACTGTTGCGGCTCACGGAATCCCGAGAATCGTAGAGAATTGTTTGGGGAGGTGGACCGTGCAGCAGAGACATTGCGGTCTGTCAGGTGGTATCCTCTGGGAACGTGAAAAAGGTGACCCATCTCCACGCCACCTTCCAGAGAATGCTGTCCTCCGTGAGACCAAGGGCCCGCTCTCAGGGCCACACTGCAATCTTGGTATTTTCATCAGAAGTCAGCTGTGAGGGAGAAGGGGAAAGGGAGAGCTGGGGAAGAGGAACATCAGCAGGGGATGGACGTGGGATTCCCTAGAAACTAGGGCTTGGAGATCCTCGGAAGAGGACTGCAATAATGATGCTGAAGTCGGGAGAACTCTAGAATTCCCTGGAAGCTGGACAAGAATAAACACCGGAGCCTCAGCCCTGGAATGACTCAGGAAGACAGTCCCAGACTGTGCCCAGGCACAGCATGTTCCTCCCCTGACCTAGGGACACATGCGGGGGTGGGGAGAGGAGACGGCTCAGGGCCCAGGCAGGGGCGACAGGAAAGAGGACAGGCTTGAGGTGTGGAGATGGCTGGGAGAGCCAGAAAAGAGCTGGCTTCACGTCCAGACCTGGAAGCACTTAACCGGCAGACAGCTCCACCGCCAGTTAATTTCCAGCCAGGAAAACAGAAAACACTCCAGTTATTTTCAGCAGAAGGGATTTAGTGGTGGGAATTGGTGACAAAGGTGTTGGAAAGGCCAGAAGAGCAAATAGGTGACGAGCGTGTGTCACCCAGAAATCCGGAAGCTGCTCCTGCCCAGCACCTGGATTTGAGCTTCTGGAGGTGCCACCTCGGCCCCTGAGCAGTGACCCCCAGCCCCCATCATCTCTGTGGCTCAAGCTCCTGGGGCCACTGTCAATGTCACTGCAAGGAAGCATCACCCACTGCCACCATCAGAGCTGCAGCCAGCAGCAAGCTGGCTCCTCTCTGCCTCCCACTTTGTCACCGCCTTCCAGGGCCTCCCATTGGCAGCTCCTAACCCGAAATGGCTGCAAGGGCATCTGGGAGATGTAGTTCCCTTGAAACACTGAGGAGGCACCACGGGCAGGAATAGAGCCAACAGACCACCCGGCACAACGGCTGTCAGTTTAACTCAGTGGCCCTTGATTTCACGTTGACATTCTCTCCTCCTGGCTGTAGATGACCTGTGCCCTTGCATTCCCGTGCACGGTCAGAACAGGGCCGGGCACTCTTGAAATCACAAGATGAGTCTGAGTTCCCACCCCAGCGGTGCTGGAAAGCTCCAGGGTGGTTGCTAGTGGACTCCTCACGGGGCAGGGGTCTTCTGTTGTTGGGATGTGAACTTGGTGCGGGCTGGAAGCTGGTTTAGCTCTCCCAGAAGACACTAAAACCATTTAAGTCTTGGGAGTCGATCTTCAGAAATAGAGCATATTTAAGAACTCAAAGGTCCTTACTTCTTAGGAGAGCAGGCTGCTGAGAAAATGAACTTGTGACCTGGCCAAGGTCGAGGCACGTCTCAGGCTGACGGTTCAGCACAGGGGCAAAAGCTGTGCGCACAGCAGATGGCTGTCTGAGGTGTCCCCCTGGGCAGGGCTGGAACTGACACAGGCCTTGGGGTCGTGGGAAAGAGGCAGGCAAGAAGATTCTAGACTGGACCAGATGCTTTGCCCTCTGTGACGGCACAAGGCTGAGGCCTGGACCGGCTCCTCCTGGTGATGGTCTGATTCAAGGATATTAAACCATTACCGTGTGCCTGGCCCTGGCATCTGCTGTCGGGGGCGGGAGGGTGAAGGCACCCTCTCTGGAACACCTAGCCCCGCCCACCCTGCTCCCTCAGTCGTTGCTGGTCAGTATGGGGAGGAGGGCATGTCCATGTCTGCTCCCCAGGCCCTGAGCCCCCCGGCCCAGGGCCCGGCAGGGAGCTGCAAACACAGGTGTGCTGACCTCCAGGTCATAAAGCTTAGTCAGGAGGCCCAGATGTGGCCGGGCTGGCCTGAGAACAAGGGACTGGTGGGCTGCTCACCTGTTCCACCCACCAGGATGGCCCTGGTGGCCCAGGTTTCAATCCCAGCTCCAGCTTTCCTAGTTTTCTGTTTCAACTTCAGAAACCCCAACTGCAAAATGGAGCTACTAACAATGCCAAGGCCAGTTTGGAGGATGAAATGGCCTACAGGCCCACAGGCCCTGCAGACTCCATAGCAGTGGGCACGGCTCGAGAGGCTTGAGCTGCACCCGTGATCCCCATCCTCTGCAGAGGGTGGGAGCAGGGGGCCTCCCAGGGCGGAGACGGGCCAGCTCGAAGGCCTGGCTGGGTCGGGGGAGGGGTGCTCTGCCTTCCAGGAGGTGCAGCCCGTTCGGTTTGGCAGAGCTGGGCAGGCCCAGGTTCCAGTAAGAGACCTGGCTGCCAGGCCCGAGGACTTTGCACTTGCAGCTGTAAAGGGCAGTCTCAGGAGGCCTCCGCAGAGGGCTGGGCTGTTCCTGGCAGTCAAAAGAAAAAATTAAACCCCAGTGCTTGGGAGGGTGTGGCTTTTGGTAGAAGTCCAGGCAGGATCCAGACGGTGGGGGCACCCGCCTGGGTGTGGCCGGGTGTCAGGAGTCCCGTGCATCCTGCCCCAGGGCCCCTTCCCTCCTGGGCCCTGGACACCAGCTCACTCTGGTAGCTTTCAGACACGCCCCACGGCCCCAGGCCCTGCCCTCACTTGTGGAGGAGCTCAGAGCCACACGTGGCGGCCAGAGCTTCAGCTCTGTCTAGGAACCTGTGTGCACGCAGAGGGGCCTCATGCAGCTCCCCGCCGAGGGAAGGACACCCTTTGGGGTTCAGGACCAGTCTGGAGGAGCCTCTGTGGCCGCTCTGGAGCTCCCTCTGTTCTGGGAGGCCATGCAGGCCCTGCCCTGCCGCCTCACTGCAAGCTGCGACCCCGTCAGACGGTTCCTCGGAGCCCAAGCGCTGTGCTGTGCTGTGCTGTGCTGCCCTGCGAAGCCTGCCCGGGCCTCCTCTCTCTGGCCAGGCCTCCGGCTGGGCTCCCAGGCCTGGCAGCTCTACTCAAACAGAGCCCTCCTCCGGGCAGTGGCTGAGAGCCTGGTTTTGTTATCCTGCTCCCTCCTCACAGGACCCTGGGGTGTACGTGCGGATCCTGATCCCATTTTCTAAACCAGGAAGCTTCAGTTTGCAGAAGTTACCCCGGCGTCCGTCCAGCTCCTGAGGCCCGTCATCCAAGGGACAGGGATTTGGACCCAGACCCCATCCTCAGCTTCCAGAGTGGGAACTGCCTCCCAGGCCTGATGGAATCTGGATACCTTAGAAGAGCGGTGGGCGAGGTGACCCCACAGTCCCAAATCATGTGCTCTCGGAGGGGGGAGAGGACCCTCCCCCGCTGCCCTAACCACTGGACTGGGGACCCAAGAGGGTCACCCTTCTCTGCTGCCGGTCCTGTCTCCCTTGTGCATCTGTGGGCCTCAGCCCTGCCCTTCGTGCAGATGCGAAGGCCCTACTACTCCCCCCAGAGACCCTAATTCTGTCTCCAGGGCCACCCGGGACAGGGAGCCTCCCCTGCAAACCTGGGGTGTGTGAGGTGTCCCTCCCACCCAGGGCTCTCCCTCATCCCTCGGGCTGTTCCTCCCAGGGCTGCTCAGGCCACGTGGGCTCGTTGCCCCGGTGATCTGGGACCGTCTTTCCAGGATGTGGCCACTCTGAGCCTTAAGTGTCCAGGACACTGCAGAGAAAATGCTGGGCGGAACCCCTGAATCTTTTGGACAAAATGAACCTGACGCCAATGTGTGAAAGAGTAAAAGCTGGAAGTTCCCTGGTGGTCTAGTTGTTAGGATTTAGCGCTTTCACTGCCATGGCCCGGGTTCAATCCCTGGTTGGGCAACTGAGATCCTGCAAGCTGTGCAGAGCAGCCAAAACAAAATTAAATTAAATTAATAAATTTGCCAAAAAAAAGAGTAAAAGCTGACATTAAGGAAACATGCATCTATTCGGTCTTTTAATGTTTCTGCAAATTTCAAAATATCTCCCTCTAAAACAAACAACAGAAAGGCGTTCTGGGTGCAGGGCCTGGTCCAGGGGCGCTAGGGCCTGGAGCCCTCCCCTTGCAGGGCTGCTGAGCATTGTAGAACTGCCCTCCATCAGCCGCTGACTCCTTGGTCTCTCTTGGGCCCTGGCGGCCCCAAGGCCCCAAGGACCCCACTAGACAGGAGGCCAGGCCTTCCCAGTGCCCTCACAGGTGGGGGTTAAGAGGGCTGGATGGGTTTCTCATCCTATCCTCACTGCACCTTATGCGGTGGGGTGGCAGCCAGAGGCCTGGCAGGAAGCGGGGGGCACACGCGAGAGGGGATCCCAGGAGCGTCCACAGGTGGGGTGCAGGGGACCAACGGCCACGTCGCCCCCGGGGCTGCCACAGCTGCAGGTGATGTGAACGCACTGCGGCCCCTTCTCCCCCAGGCACCTCCTGTCAGTGGGGGACCCATTCGGGGACAGGGTCCCAGAGCAGGTGGACAAAGAGTGGTGGAGGAACTCCTCCTCGGTCAGCCTCATCACCCCCGCTTCTCAGAGCCCTGAGGCCTGGAGGCTGAGGCAGGTGGGTGGGCTCCCCACAGGGCCGGCCACTTCACCACACCCCATGCTCTGTTGCACCTCCTGCTTCGTTCCCAAAGGAACAAGGTAGAAACGGTTTCATTATCCTAATGTCTGGCTCTGGAATTCCCCACCGGAAGATGCCATGGCTGGATGAGCCCCAGGCTGCCAGGCTTCTAGCTGCTCTGAGCCACCTGCAGAGTGGTGGGGGAGGGCGGTGAAGGAGAGGCTGGTCCCCCCACTCCGGAAGGCCCAGGCCACAAACAGGTGGGGCAAGGAGGCTGGGAGACCTGGGTGGGGCGGGGCAGGAATGCGAAGCGTGAGTGCCTGAGGCTGTGTGGGCCCAGCCCATCCATCACATCCACGCTGTTTGGGGCTTGTCACGTGAGGGCTCGTGGAGGAGAGGGGCTGCAGTTCCCATCTGCGCATTTATAGGCAGCAGGGACAAAGCCGGGCTGATGACAGAGGGACCCATCAGAGCACAGGCCCTGGGACCTCAGGAACGTCTCAGCGTCAGCAATGAGCTCCAGGCTGTGCTCTCATGGGGCACCTGGCATGGGTCCTGGGTGCCACTGTACAAGCTGAGTCCTATAGGGACCCTCCGCGTGGGGCCTGCGCTCCGAGATCAGGCTCTGGGGCCCACAGAGGCAGGGCCCCATTTCTGCTGGCTGTAAGGGCGTGGGGCTCCGCCCAGCTATCACGTTCAATGCTTCCCCATCCAAATCTGTCCCCAGACCCCCTGGGATCTGCCTGGTGGATCTGCAAAGTGTTCCCATATGCACCCAGGCCCCTGCTCCCCTGTCAGACAGGCCTCGCCCCGGCCTGCCACTGGTGCTGTGTGTTCAGGCCCTCACACGGGGACCGTCTCCAGCACCCCTTCCTCTCTCCCAACCTGGGGCTGCTTTCCCGTCGCTGCCTCTAGTGAGCAAACTGCCCGGACCCCCTTCGCCCTCCCTGCAGCCCCAGCACGCCTCCCCATTCTGCCAACTCCCACCCACCCCCGGCATGAGTGATTTTTATCCGTTTTTTAGATTAGCCAAAAACAACGGACTCTATTTGTGATGAGCTTGGAGGACAAGCCGTTTGTAAGAAGAACTCAGTGTACATGAATAGTCCGTTCATGAAATGACCAGACAGCCCAGGCCCCTTTGGATAAATGTGTACTGCTGTCCACCCAACACAAATGCAAAGTGTTTCTGAGCCTCTTCTCGCAGGGATGGAAAGGACCACATTCCCAGGCACTTGAACAGTGTTCATCTCTATGCTAGACCGGTCCTCTGACCTGCTGCTGCTTAAAGAAGTTGGGCTTTAATGGAATAGAAAGCTTGGGCTGCTCTAACGGAATAGCACAGACTCTTGGCTTAAACAAGAGAAATTTGTTTTCTCTCATTCTGGAGGCTGGAAGTCTAAGTTCAAGGTGCTGTCGGGGTTGGTTTCCCCTGAGGCTCCTTGGGTTGTGGACAGCTGCCTTCTCACTGGGTCCCCACAAGGCCCTGCTCTGAAGCATGGACAGAGGGAGAGAAACCACTGGTGTCTCTTCCTCTTATAAAAATACCAGTCCTCGTTCGACCTTGACTCCCTCCTTAAAGGGCCCATCTCCAAACACAGTCACGTGGGTGGTTAGGGCTCCAACATAGGAAGCTGGGGGTGGGGATGGCGGGGGCGGGGGGACACAACTTAGTCCATAACATCGCGATAATCTACCATCATAGACCTAGTTTTTTGTAGCTCCACACCTGTGAACTAATGGGGATATGACAGGGGCCACCACCCCCGAATTACTGGATTTTTTCGAGGGTGGCACTCATCTCTGCTGTCCCCCTTGGGACGTGGTACTATTTTTGATCTCCTATCCTGGCCAGGGGAGGGGGCGGTTTCAGATGCTTCCCCTTGGCCCTCTCCACTCTGATAGCTCTTGCCCGAGAGGTTAAGGAACCCACGTGGAGGTTCTGCCGACCACCAAGAAGCTGCATCTCAATGATCCGATCAGGAAGTGGGGAAACGACGCAGGGGACCACCGGGAGCCGGCCCTGAGCCCTGACTCCACCTGCTCCTCCCCACAAGGGGGCCGTGGTGACCGCCCCCCAACGCCGTCTCCATTCGTTAGTATCAATTCAGAGCCTGTGTCCAACAGTCCTAAAAAGTCTCCCGTGTTCCCCTCCTCCTGGGCGTGGTCCCCCAGTGAAAGACCGGGAGTCAGCACTGCCTACACCTGCTGTGGGGTGGCAGGGCCTCCTGCACAGAGCTGGCCTCTCCTTCAGGCTGGGCTCCAGGTCTGACTACTGGCTCAGGCATCGTGGTGTGGCTGCTCCCGGCCTGCTGATTGTCCATCCCCGGTATTTCTTACTCTATAAATTAAGCAGTACCCTCGTTGACTGCCCATCCCGCTCGCCTCTGTGGGTCCTGCTCGGCAGGCCCCCAGCTGCCGCTCTGATCTTGGAGTCACTGAGGTCACTGCCTTCCCCTTGCTTCTGACCCCACCATCTGTCCTCTGTTCCGCTGAGACCCTCTCGTTCCCATCGCTGTGGGGTCCCTGCAGCAACCTCCACCACCAGCCCAGACCCACAGGGAACACACACAACAATGCGCTGTGCCCCTCACCAGTGCCCTGTTTGTCACTTTGGGTCTGTCAGCCCCTCCTGGGTTTTCCAGCCTGACTCTGAGCCTTTGGTCCCGTGCACACAGCCGTGTGAGCCGTCTTTCCTCCAAGCCTTCCAGGAGCCATCCTAGGGTACAGTGTGGCACTGTCTCCTGGGGTCCCCACTAGGGCACGAAGTGCGAATCTCAAACAGTGTACCCGCATGGACGGCTCTCCTCATCCGCGTTCTGCCCTCCTCAGCCCTGCATCCTCAGGACCCAGTCCTGCCAGGTCCCACCTGAGCCTGCATGACTTTGGCATAAAGCCCCTCCCCGCCCGTTCTGACACCTGCTCCAACACAGATGAACCTGGAAGACATTATGCTTAGCAGAGATAAGCCAGACATGAGAGGACAAACAATGGATGATTCCACTATGTGAGGTTCCCGGAGCAGTCGAATTTAGAGCGGAAAGTAGACGGTGGTTTCCAGGAGCTGCGGACGGCGGGGAGGGCAATGAGGGGCCGGTGTTTAATGGAGACAGAGGTTCAGTTTTGCAAGATGAAAAGGGTTCTGGAGAGGATGGTAATGATAGTTTCACAGCAGTGTGAATGTACCTCACACGGCTGAATTTTACACTTAAAGGTGGTTAAGATGATAACTTTATGCCATATGTGTGTTTTGCCACAATAAAAAACTAAAATTAACAAATTCTCCCCTCCCTCAGCAGGTCCACGCCTCCCCAGTCGGGCTGCACTAGGTCTTAAAGCTGCATTTAGGTTGCCAGAGGGAGGGAGGGTGGAGGTAGGTCCCCAGGGAGCCATTGTCTGGTGAGACACCTGCCAGGTGGGGTGAGCCTCTGGCAGGATGGGAGTGAGGTGGAGCATTACCTCCTGCAGGGGGAGTGGTCACTCACGCAGGCCTGCGCGCTCAAGGGATCTGCAGTTCAGGTTCTCCTCTGTGCGTACCCAGACCTCCCCCGCCACAGCCCTGACCTTGCAGAAGTCTCCCTCCGAGGCCGAGAGCTCCACCACTCGTAGGAGGAACTCCTGAGCCTCATCCATCCTCTCCTTTATCCCCCAAACCTCACCACCCACCAGATCAGAGTTCCTGAGATGCTCCAGGGAGGCCCGCCGGCCTTCACGTTTTGGGCTGAATTGGTCTGTCATGTCTCTCTTCCACAACCAGTGGTCTCAGAGCAGCCTGCCCCCTGGCCCCGTGTCCCTCACACCCCTCCCAGGCAGCCAGCAGGTCCCGTTCCCTAGACTGCGTCTTGGCTCACCCTTGGTGAAAGGGCTGCGGCCCCTTGGCTATGGCGTGTTCCACCCACCGTCTGCGCCCAAACCATCTGTGCCAGGCATTGGCAAGTGATCCCATGTAGAGTCTTCTTACTGGGAGACATACCCCGAAAGTGTAAAGAAGGGAAGAGGGCAGGACTGGGCAGAGAAGTGAAGGACCCAGGATATCATGGCACCTGAGGCCTCAGCGGGCCCTACAGTCACCCTGGGGCCTCTGCAACTGCCCCAGATGGGGAAGGGGGCTGGCTTCTGTACCCACTGTGTCAGCAGGTCTTTGGCCCCGGGGGCCATCATCTTGGGTGGTCATTTTCCCAGGGCGTCTGTGGGATGGGGGCTCTCCAGAAAGGATCTGGACAGAGCTCCCTGGTGTGTGCTCCCATCCGGTTCAGCACGGCTTTCCCTCCGCCTTGAACTTGACTCTCCACGCTGGTGTGGCTGCCTCGGGCTGCCTGGGGTGGAGGCTTGACCCAGACCCCCGAGTTCTGCAACAGCCTCCCAAGCAGGGCACCCAGCACTCTTAGTCTTAGAAAGTCCCCAGCAGACACATCCAGCTGGGAGGGCGCCACCCCTGCACAGGTCCAGCACTCAGAAGGGGCCAGGCTTGGGATTCAAGGCTCTGCAGCCACCCTTTTGAAATTCTTTTTTTTTTTTTTTTTTTTTAAGAAGACTCCATTTATTTTATTTATTTATTATTTATTTATTTATTTTTATTTTTGGCTGCGTTTGGTCTTCATTGCTGTTGTGTGCAGGCTTTCTCTTGTTGCGGCGAGCGGGGGCTACTCTTCGTTGCAGTGCGCGGGCTTCTCATAGCGGTGGCTTCTCTTGTTGCGGAGCACGGCCTCTAAGTGTGTGGGCTTCGGTAGTTGTGGCACGTGGGCTCAAGAGTTGTGGCTCACGGGCTTAGTGGCTCCGCGGTACGTGGGATCTTCCTGGACCAGGGCTCGAACCCGTGTCCCCTGCCTTGGCGGGAGGATTCTTAACAACTGCGCCACCAGGGAAGTCCCTTGAAATTCTTCATAGTTTTATCCTTGAATCTGCATTTTGTAAGGGAAGTCAGTAGGGGTTCTCAGCTGCCCCCTCTCTGGGGGGCCCGGGTGGGGTACGGGGAGGGTCAGGCACACACACCCCACACACAGATGTGCAGGGCAGAGCCTGGGCAGCCCTGAGGGTCTGCACTCACTCCACAAGTGCAAAGTCCAAAGGAGTACAATAGTAAAGAGAAAATGTTAAAAACCCATGACAGGTTGAGAGACCGTGGAAGAAAGGATAACGCTCCCCCCCTCCCCCCGCCCCGTCCCGTGCCTTTTTGAACAAAGGGCCTGCACGTTGGTTCTGCGCTGGGCCTGCTCTCAGCTCTGCCCCGCAGACTTCAAGTCCCACACCCTTTCTCACCACCAGAAACCCAGGCTCGGTCTGCAAGCTGCCAGATGCCGCCAGCAAGGTCCCCACACCTGGCCAGAGAACCTCATCTTCTTTCCAGGATGTTCCCTTCTTCGTCTGGAAAAGGTATGGACCCTCTTAATTCTCTGAGCCCCAAACCTACAAAAATGACTCCAGGGCCCAGTGCTCTTCACCTGGGGAGAATGGGTTTCACTTGAGCTCACCAAGGATTCCTAGGCCTTTCCAGGACAGTACAGATGACTGATTTGGGAAAACTCGCAGGGAAGCCAGCCACATCCCACCCACCCCCAGTCCTGTTCCTGCAGCTCCAACGGTGACCAGATTGGCATTGACACCACCATGCAACCCCCGCTCCCGCCCAGACATGCTGTCACGGCAGTGGGTGCCTACTCAGAAGCGGTCTGTCACCTGCTCCCTGCTCACGGAACTGTGCGTTTGGAGTTCATCGACTGTGGGTGTTTCCCTCAGGGCGTGACAGATGAGAAGTAGCCCCCCAGTGCCAGAAATCCAAACAGGGTTGGACTCTGCCTGGAGCTCAGGGAGTCCTTAGGATGTCCTCCCCACCCCCTTCCCCCTGCACGCAGAGCCCGCAGGCCCCGGGGGCCCCATCTACGCTGTTTGCTTGGGTGAGAGCTCTGTGTTTGTAGGGCCAGCCATGCAGCAGCTCTGAGCAGAGAAGGCAGTGCCAAGCGGATAGCCAGCAACAGCTGGGCACACGCTCCGGATGACACATGCCAGGAGGGGGTGGGGGCAGGGAGGCAGCCCCGCTCCTCTGTCCTGGGGGGAGCCTCCGCCCCAATCATCCCTCCCTCTGCTCCCCAGGGAGGTGAGAGAACACAGGACGACTGTCACAGATCATGTGCTGGGGAGAAACCCCCCCCCGCCCCCCCCCCCAGACCTGAGGCCAGGGAACGGGGGCGATGAAAACAGCCTTTGTCCTGGGCCCTGTTCCCTGCACACTGGGCTTGTGTTTCTTGCCTTATGACAATTGGGTGAAACATTAGACTGGAGCATCAATTATTCAGATTTCACTGCGAGGTCAGAACAGCAGCCCATCCTGCCCCCGCTCAGCGAGATGGGATGCGAAAGCCCAGGCAGTCAGTTCCAGGAAGGAGGCTGTGAGGCTTCAGACAGACTCGGGCTGGCTAGGCGTCTGAGCCCCTGCACCACCAGGTCTCAGCCGCCCACCAAACCCCACCCGCGTCTGCTCCAACCTCCTCTGCCAGCACCAGCCAAACTGCCTGTTGGCTTCTCTGGGCATTTGGATGGCAGTGAACTCCAGAAAGCATGATTCCATCTTCAGACTCAAGGGGCTCAGGCCCCAACCGCCCAGCCCCGCACCAGGCACTGACTCACCTGTCTGTCTGGTTCCCTCTGTTTGCTCAGGACCCCCCTCGCTCTGCCACACTGCCCATCCTGTGTCATCTTTGCCCCCTCCCAAAGTGTCATGGATACAGGTGTCACCCACCTGTCTCCTTTCTAATACAAGTATTTAAAGCCCTCAGTGTCCCTCGAAACACTATTTAACTGTATCCTGAGATTTTTGATAGGTTGTGTTTGCACTATCATACCATCCAAAAGACTTTCTAATCCTCCCTGTTATTTCTTCTTTGACCCATGGAATTTTTAGGAGTATCTTGTATAACTTCCAAGTATGTGGGGACTGTCCAGACACCTTCAGGCCCTTGATTTCTAGTTGAATTTCACTGTGGTCAGAGTACTGTACTACTGTACTTTTTCCAACCCTTTTAAGTGTACTGAGATCTGGTTTATGACCCAACACCTGGCCTGTTTGGTGAATGTCCCTTGTGCACATGAAAATAACGTGCCTTCTGCAGTTGTGTGATTAAATGTCAATTAGGTCAAGTAGGTCGATAGCATTGTTCAAGCCTTCTGTATCCTTAATGCTTTTCTGGGCATCTTGTGTTGAAATATCCCACTATAATAAGAGACTTGTCTATCTCTCTTTTTAGTTCCATGCGTTTTAGCCTGGTGTGTTTTGAAGCTCTCTTATTGTGTGCATATGCATTTAAGATGCTGCCTTAGTTGGCTGGGCCTGCGTCACAATATCATAGACTGGGTGGCTTAAACAACAGACATTAATTCTGGAGGCTAGAAAGTCCAAGATAAGGTTCAACAGGGTTTGGTTTCTGGCAAAGCCTCTGTCCTTGATCGTCTTCCCCTGGGCACATAAAGAGACAGGGACAGACAGACAGAGACAGAGTTCTGGCCTCTTCCCCTTCTCATAAGGTCCTATTGGATTAGGGCTCCACCCTTATGACCTCACTGAAACTTAATTGCCCCCTAAAGACAATCTCCTGATATAGTCACATTGGGAGTTAAGGCTTCAATGTATATATCGGGGGTGGGACACAGTTCATCCATAGTAGATGATTATGTCTTTTTGGTGAATGGATATTTTTATTGATATGAAATGTTCTTCCTTATCTAGTACTAATTTTCTGAAGTCTACCTTATCTGGTGTTAAGGAAGCAATTCAAATTACCTATGATTAGCGTTTGCATAATACATATTTTTCCATCCTTTCACTGTTTAGCTCTCTGGGATTTATATTAAAAGTATATCTCTTATAGATAACAATATTATTTGGGTCTTTTTAAAAATTCAGTACAACATTCTCTGCCTTTTAATTTAGTTTATTCTTTAAAATTATTGTTACGGCTGGCTTTAAATTTTCCACCTTGCTATTTGTCTTCTTTTTGTCCACCTGTTCGTTTTTCTTTCCTTTTTTTAGATTTGTATTTCTAACTATTCCATTTAATCTCTTCTATTGGCTCATTAACTATACCTATTATCTTTATCCTTTTACTAGTGACTTTAGGTTTATAATGTCCATTGTTAACTTTTCAAGTAATATTCTACTTGCTCAAATAAGATGTAAACCTTAGAATCATGGACTTTCATCTCCCCCTTCCATCCTTTGTTATCAGATACATTACTTCTACATAAGTAATAAATCCCATAACACATTGATATTATTGTTGTAAACTGTCAACTTTCTTCTGAAGAAATTTGTTCTACGCCAAAACATTAACACTTCCCTGGCCCCGAGCACTTTAAAGACAT
>NW_021145766.1:0-55249 GCF_002837175.3 Physeter macrocephalus | reverse complement strand
CGCGCTCCCACCCCGCTCTCCGCGCCCACGGCAGACATCGCTGGTAGATGCCAGCACCCTGGCATCTGAGTGGGTGCCAGCACCCACTGAGCCCAGACAGCCCTGGGCCCGGCGCCCCAGGAACCACTGCCCAGCAATCACGTTCAGACACTGAGACGAGGCCTCTGCCTTCCCGCCTTAAGCTAACGGCTTGAAGAAGCTGATGGGATTTCAAGCCTCTGCTGGAGGGTTGTCCTCCCGGCCCCCTCGAACCACATCATCCGAGAGGGCTCGCTTTGCCACCGAGGACCCTTAGAAATTCCACCATCGCTCTGATCTGCTGATTCTCGCAGATGACTCTCCAGGTGCAAATGCATCTCCTTATTCGAACGTGTGGCACAGCTGCCGCTAGCTTAGGAGCCGCTCACCATTGTCAGAGGCTGATTGAAAACAGCGAGGCTATCTCTTGCCGGGGGCTGTTCATCAGTTTCGTGTGTTTGTGCAGTTTGGCTTGAAAAACGAAGTAAGGAGTTCGCCCGAGTCCAAACGCAGCGCACGGCCACGTGTAACTGTGAATCCCTGGCCGGTCAGGAGGGCGTTGCACCCTCCTGGCCCTTCGGCAGGTGTTGGGTGAACCTCAGAAGGCTGGCCGCCGGTCCCTGGACCAAGACACTCCGCCTGCGCCCCACCGAAAAGTTTCTGCCCGACGGCCTCTCCCTCAATCCTTGGCAAAATTCTGTGAGATACCCAGGAGCTTTGAACTGCTGTTTAAACCACACCTTGTTTATCTTCCTAAATGCTGAGTGGTAGATGGAAAGCACACTTCAGAGCGCTCGCTGTTCCCGCAAACACGGAGACATTTATCAACAGTGCTTTGGAGGTCGCTGCAAGTGGGCGGGGTCACACAGCGGCTTCCACACTGGAGCCCGGCCACCGGGAGCCAAGTGACTTCTCCTCCCCCCTCCCTCGCCCACCCCCCCTTTTTTTTTTTTTTTTGCAGCCAGAAAAGCTGCATTGTTTCCACTTGATGGTGGCTTGGGAGGCCCATGGCTGGAGGACGAGGCTGGGGCAGAGGCCCCACCCAGGGCTGGGAAGGCCCCTAGTTGGCTCGAGATATTCGCCCAGTAGGTCACGGAGTGTGGTCAGGAGGCTGCATCTCCCTGGTTCCGGGTGGTTTTAGGAAGTCACGGAGACCGGTCTGCAGGCAGAGCTGGCCGTCCCGAGCGGCAGGGCCCGGCTCGGGGTCTCCCAGGCCAGGGCAGCTCCGTGGTTTCTAGGGTGAAACCCCCTCACCCCGAGACAGCGCTGCACCTGCCGGGAGACGCACGTCCAGGAGACACTCTGTGGCCAGCTGGCGGGAAGACTGGCCGCCCCCCGCGGGGCCCGGAGAGAGGTGGTCCAGGAGGATCATTCTTGGGGTTCTGTGGGCCCATGGTGGTGACAGCCAGCAGCTGGCCACGAAAAGGGTGTCGCCGGTCCTAGAAGCCAAGAGGAAGGCCCAGAGGCTGCGTCTGGAGGGGAGCTGAGTGGGACCCTCGCGGATGGCTCAGACCGCCCGGCGCTGGGGCCAGTGACTCAGAAGCAGACCCGCTTTGCCTCTGCACTGGAGGCCACAGGTCCCCCGCTGCCTGGGTGCAGGGCTGCCTAAATATTGAGAAGCGTTCAATCAAGCTTGCAAATTGTATAAACTATGCCTTCCTAACCACCTGAGAGCCCAGCTTTGAACTTAGAATTCTTGGCTTTTCCAGTCAAAGTGGCGGCAGGGGAGAGACCAGGCTCAGGACCCCGTCTACTCTCCTCATCCTCCTCCCCACCGACTTGACCCCGGTCCACCTGTGCGGCCCACGCCGCCCTGGCTGTGGGGTCTGGCAGCGGGGCGATTTGGGGAGGGACCCCGAGGGTCTGCAGGGGTCAGGGTGAGGGTTAGGGCTGGCTCGGGGCAGGCCATTCCCCCCAGGAGGGGCCCTCCCGCCTGAGGCCCCCGGGGCCCTGACGGGGGTGGGGGTGAGTGGGGCCAGGTGCCCCTTGTTTGCTGGCCGTGGTCACTGGTGTTTGGGCCCCTTCTCCCCCCAGGTGCCGAGGCGCAGCGAGAGCTTCCGGAAGCAGCATGCAGGGGGAGGGAGGTGCTGTCCACGCAGGTCTGAAGGAGGGCGGCTTGGGGCGGCCTGCAGGCAGAGAGGCACTTGGGCCCAGTGGCCGAGCCTGTGCCCGGCTTACGGCTCCTTCCCTGCCTCGGCGGAAAGGGTCTCCACCCTCTCAGTGGCCCGGTCAGCAGCTCTCCCGCCTCCTGGCCACCCGGTCCCCCCGTCCCGCTCTGACCACCCACAGACCACTGCGTCCGGACACCGCCCGCTGCCCGGACTCACCGCTCCCCAGCCTCCGCTCTCCAGCCCCCGACGCAGCTCAGATCCCGCCGCGGCGCCCTGGGCGCAAGGCAAACCCCAAGCCAGGCTGACACTCAGACGTGGGGCGGGGGGACCGCTGCCGGCCTGGCGCCATCGGGAGTGAGACCCAGGCCTGCGAAGCGCGGGGCGGGTCGAGGGAAAAGCAGGTTCAGTTGGCGGCACCAAACAGCCCCGTCGTCCAGGGGGCCGCCCAGCTCGCTCCCCCGGGGACGGCCACGGCCCTCTGAGATGAGCCCGTGAGGGGCCGGAACAGCGCAGCCCGAGCGCCGGGCCGGGGCGCCGAGACGCCTGATGGCGCGCAGCAGGCCTTTGCTAATTGCCCGTGGAGTTGAGCACTGATTCTCAGGTACGACCCCAAGAAGTGATTCCGCCAAACGGGCCGAAGGCGCCGCTTCCTCTTCCAGCCGCGGGTGGGGGGGGGGGTGATGCTCACAGACCCCGTCAGGCTGCGTGGGCAGCGCCGATGGACGGGTCACCCCGGCCTCTAAGGCAGCGCGGCCACGGCAGAGCATCCGGGCCGGGGGCAGGGCCTTGGGCAGGACCACAGCCCAGGCCTGAGGCCTCACCGCGGGGCACGCGGGCACGGCTGCACCGGGCCTGGCACCCATGCGGCGCCCTCGCGGGGACCTGCCCCGCGCCCCCAGAGCTCGCCGCTCGCCACGGCCACCTGGGCCCGCCAGGGGCCTGTGGGTCGGCTGTGTGCACACAGACCCCGGACAGGGTCCCGCGGGGATCTAACGGGGCTCTTCTGCGGGCTGCATATAACATTGGTGAGTGTGAGCCAGCGGGAAGCACACGGGATCGGGTGCGGGCGGAGGGCCACCTTACAGCCGCTCAGGACGCAGAGCTGGCTTCACGAAACAGCGAAGAGCAAAGCGCTGCCGCCCTCCGCCTCACTTCCGAGGGCTGCAGGGCGAGGCCCGCGCCGTGATCTTCACCGTCAGGCCCCTGGCCTCTGTCTGGGTGACCCCGTGTCGGCCATTAGCAGCAGTTCCGCATCGAATAGCGGTGACATACCACGGAGCGCACGCTGCCCGGGGGGTGTCCGGGTGGTGAGGACGCGGCACGGTGGTCCCCATCGTGGCCCCGCGGGTCTGCACCGAGCAGGAGGGACCGCACGGTGTGCCGGGCGGGGACGCGACGACCTCCACGGCAGCGGGATGTGGGAAGCCAGTCGGTAGCCTTAAGCCCGACCGAAGCATCCCGCACCGCGGGGCACGGCCGCCCCGGCGTGGATCCTCCTGCGGGGCCTGGACCGGCGGGCCGTGCCGCCAGGAGAAACCAGGGCCACCAGGTTTGTGTCAGAAACCAGAGCCAGGGCCTGTCGGGGGCCTGTGCGGAGGCAGCAGACAGCTCCTCAAGGGCGGCCCGGCGGGCGACCGGGCCCTGCCCTGCCAGGGGCAGCGCCAACTTCACAGCGGCCCGAAGCAGCAGGGCAGTTTCGGTGACAGCCCGGGACTGGGCAGCTCTGATCGCAGGAGCTTTTCCTCACGTTGCAGCGAATCGCTGCCCTGGAATTCCTGCCGGCGGCCAAGCTCCGTCCTCGGGGCGGAGGCACCGGAGGCCTCCCTTCCCCACGCTGTCCTCTGCCCCGCAGCTGCGCCCGGGCTCTGGCCCGGTGGCTTCGGTCCAGAGCTGAGCGCCGGCTGCAAATGTGATGATGTCGAGACTATTATTAATTTTGTCTGTGTGGTAACAGATTTCTACTAATGTTCTTTTTAAAAATCTTTATTTTTCAGGGAAAGCTACCCCAATATTTATGGATGAAATGTGAAGCCTGGGGTTTCTGTGGCTAGAGGGCCGAGGGCACCAGGCTGGCCGTGGAAGGGGGCCCGTGGGGTCTACAGGGCCGTTCTCTCTACCGTTTCTGTTCTCACTTGTCTGTAATATAAAGTCAGAAAACGGGCCCGGAGCAGACGCTCCCAGCCTCGTACCTTGCGCCTTGACTCTGAGAGCCGAAAACGCAGGCTCCTTGGGGCCCCCCACCATCTGGGCTGGAAGGAGGACCACCCAGCCCCCCACGGCCAGGCTGCTGTCGCCAGGCAACCGCCTCCCGCTGATCTCCCAGGGAGGGGCCCGGACCACTTGGCGTCGCCCTCACAGGGTCCCTCCTGGCTTCGCAGCTCTAACTGGATCCGATCAGCACGGTACCTGCTGAGGGGTTAGGGCCCCAGGCGGGTGCCTGGGCCGAGCATAGTGGCCGCACGGTGGCCTTGACGCTGCCAGCCCGGGAGCGGGGGCCTCAGTTTCCGAGCGACACACGGGAATCGTGTTTTGGGAGGGAAGAGAGATGTGATCGGCGAATAGCCCTCCCAGCACAGGCACGGAGTCGAGGGCAAGTTCTCGGAGGAGCTCGACGCGCCCCAGAGTGTGTCCACGCCAGACACGTGCGCGGCCAGCGTGTGCGCTACCCAAAGCCGGCACGTGTGTGGACACTCGCCGTGTTTCTCTGATGTCCACTGCAAGGGTCCCTCCAGGGAAGCTATGGTTGGAGCCGGGGACAAGGGGACAGCCGTGGCGTGTGGAGGGCTGGACGCCCGGGGAGGGGGTGCTTGGCCCAGGTCTAAGCAGGTCCGGCTGCACCTTCCTTGTCCTGCCCACATTCCGGCCACCTCTGGTCAACACACCTTGGCCCTGATAACTCTGTCTCCCCGTCCTCCTCATCTGAAAAGGCCACCTGCCACGGGCAGCCTCCGAACGCCCCTCCTCGCCAGCCAGGGGCTTCCCAACCTTCTTAACCGAGGCCGGTCCCGCCACGAGAAATGGCCCTGCTGTCACAACAGCGTACACGGCGCACGCAGATGGGAGACGACCCCGCCGGGTGAGCAACTCCCCGGTAGAAATCAGCGTCTGTTGCAGTCGTAGAAATGGACATTTCTATTCCATTTTTTGATGCTAGCTAGGACTCGTGACGTTGATTTCACAACCAGCTAACGGGCGGTGGCCTGCAGTTTTCAAGTCGCCTGCAGCCTGGCTGAGCTCACGAGGGAACTCCGTCTACGCTGGCCTGACGGCCGCCGCAGCTGGACACCCAGCTCTGCCCAGGACCTGCTGACCCAGGGCGGCCGTCCCCTCCTGTGAAGGTGCCTGGGGGACCTGCGTTCCTTTGCCCGAAGCTCTCCTCTGTTGCGGCCACAGACCAAGACGCCATCGATATTACGCCAGACAGAGCACAGCAGAGCCTCGGCCGACTGTTACGGGTGACTCTGAAAATGTTCTTTTATTTTTTTAACTGCATTTTCCAAGTTGTCTCCCATGGATCACGTTACTTTTAAAACCAGAAAGAAAATCAAGGTTAGGAGAAAGCAGGATAAAGTGGGGCCACCGTGGAGTCCGCCCACGGGACAGCGGGTGCCCAGCTCGAGGCGAAGCCCCCGTCTGCGAGGGCCCCATCCCGCCCGCGGGGCTGGCCCCGGTCCCGGCACCTCCCCCCGGGACGCGACGGAGGAGGGGAAACAAGACGGCGGCCCGGCCGCCCGCCCGTGTCCCCCGGCCCAGGCGGCCTCCGCGTCGCAGCTGAAGCCTGGCTGCTGTGAGTCCCGCACTCGCGGGTGGGCGGGGGGCCTCCCCTCGCTTTTCCTCGGGAGCCTCTTCACCTGGCCTGCACCCCCGCCGGTCGAGCCGCGTCAGCGCCTCTCAGCCGGTCGGAGCTTCGGGCCCCCGGCTACCCCACGACGGGCTCGGGACGGTCTCCTCCTGGAGTCGCGGACCGCCCGCGGCCGCTCGGCCTTCAGCGGCAGCGACGGGGCGGCCCGCGTCCCGAGCGAACGTGCCGCTGCCGGGGCTGAGTGGGCCGAGGGAGTGCTCGGCTCACCCCCTGAGAGCGGCGCACGGAAAAGGGGCTCCTCCGAGCCCTGGCCTCGGAGGCAGGAGGGATGGAGGGAGAAAGGGGTGCCGAGGCCCCATGCCGGTCCTGCGTGCCGTCTGTCTTCTGCGTCATCGTCTCCAGAGGCTGCGAGGACAGAGTGCAGCCCCGATGGCTCTAGGCCGGGACGCGGCGGTGCAGCAGAGGCCGAGAGGAGGAGGGGCAGGAGACCCTAGGGGTGACCAGGACTCAGAGAACCTAACAACAAGCACAGGTTGATCGATCTGACTTCATGAAAATTAAGAGCGTTTGTTCCTCAGAAGACACCGTTCAGAAAGTGAAGAGGTGCCACAGACCGGCAGCTGCCGCCGCGTAGCCACGGATACTGGGGATGCGAAGAGCTCTTACAAACCAACGTGCAAAGGCTAACGACTCCAGCTTCCAGCGGGCGGAAGGTCTGAGCAGGCCGTCCACACAAAGACGTCGGGTGTCCAGCCAGCGTCTGGAAAGGGGCTCGGAGTGCCTGGAGGTCAGAGAGCTGACGAGCACGTGGGTGTGGAGCCCGTGGGGGCCCACAGGCCCGACGGAGGCGTGAGCGGGCGGCGCCGCTGGGAACCGTCCGGCGGCGTCCACGCAGCTGAGCCCGCGGGGCTCTGTGCCCACCTCCTCAGCTCCCGGCGCACACCCCACGGAACGGGCGTGTGCCCACCGGGACGCGGGTGGCTGTGTGTGCAGAGTCTTGTCTGTAAAAAGAGCCAAGCGCTGGACACAGCCCAAACGTCCATCGGCAGCAGAACAGATCATCGGTTTGGTGTGTCCACACACAGGACACTACACAGCACTGAGCGAAAGTGGCCCATTCACACCGCGGGACGGCTCAGACAGGTCAGGTGAGAGCAAACAGACACAGTGACACAAGCGTCGGGCGCCGGCAGAGGTGACCTGCGGTGACCGAGGTCAGCACAGGGGCTGGCTCTGGGTGGGGCTCGGGGCCGCCTTCTGAGGCGCCGAGGACCCTCTACATCTCGGTCTCGGCGGAGGTTTCAGGGCGGACACTCGTGTGAACGTTCCCCAAGCCGTGCACCTGGCTGTGCGTCTGTCGTACCGAATGTAAAGACTCACAGGCCCTGGAATCAGGCCTCCTTGGCTTTGCACTGGGCTCTGACCCTGCTCTGCTCCCGGACCGCCCTGGGCCTGGGTCCTCATATGGGCAGCGGGTGGCAGCAGTGCCCAGCCCAGACGCCGTTGTGAGCATAAACACGGATCAAGCTTGGAGGCCCGACCGCCCCGTGGAGCTCAGGAAGCACTGCTTCTTCAACTGTTGGGTTCTTCATCCTCTCCAGGGGGTCAGACTCGCCGGCCGTGGGCTGGCTCCAGCCCCACCCGTTTCACACTCTCCCCCATCACACGGCCTCGTGGCCTCATGTTTCACTCATGCAGCCAAAGCCAGGTCTCAGGAAGTAGCCCGTCTGCGAGCTTTCTTTCCTGTGCGGGCTTTAGTTGCCGTCATGTGTGGTGCATAAACATTGCTTAAAAACCTGGCACCAGACACCGCTGCGCTTCCACACGCTAACGGATTAGGTTGACCAAAGCGTCCCAGTAAATATTAGAAACTGGACACAAAGCTGAGTTACAGGATGAGATTTTAACTTAGAGCTGCTTGATATACTAACCATTTTTTTTCAGCATGGAACTGAGAAGTGTCCTACATCTGGAGAATCAAATTGTATCCATCTCCGGAAAAACCCAGAGGAATGCTTCTTCATAATTAACAAACCGAGATTCAAGCCAACACATTTCCAAGGTCCAGACAAACACCCAAGATAATCAAGCCAAACAGAGTGACACAAATCTAGTAAGCAGGGATCCAGAAACCCTGCGGGAGCCAAGCCTTCTAACCGGGTTTCCTCACACCCCCAGCTCCGCTTCGCGCCCGTGTAGGGGGGACACGCCCGGCTCGCATAGCTGTACCAGCCTTGCGTGGTCTTTTTGTGGCATTTGCCGTGAACCTTATGTTGTGTCTTCAGGTGTGTTTTGAGCAAACAGCATCGGGAAGTTGGATAAGAAACGTTACTGTGTCTCCACCCTCGGATTCCAGGAACAGTCACCCCTGCAACGCCTTATTCTTTGGGGAACTGGGTAACTAGTCCTAAATCCTGTAGACGGTGAATAGCATGAATGTGTTCTGTGCAAACGCACGCACGTGGGGGGAACGAGGTCCACAGGGTCCTTGTGTCTGAAGCTGCGGATGAACAGAAGTGAGCAAGCAGGAGGCCCCTCTGGGCCCCAAACGGCGCCTTGATGACGTGACTTCCGGCTCTTTCGGTTGGGCACCTGGGGAGGCACTGGCACAGGCCATCGAGACGAAGGGAACCGGACTTGTCCAGGCCGGAGCCAGACCCGCCGAAGACAGCGCCTCCCCAGCCCTCGCAGCGGCCCCAGGGAAGGGGGCAGCGGCTGCAAGCGCGGGGCGGACGCCGAAGGTCCAAAGGGCGCCCGTCGCGCGCCAGCCTCTCACAGTAGCTTTCGGAAGCCACGGGTCACTTGGCCATTGTAAGTTTTACGCTCATTATGGAGGGGAGCACTTAAAGCTGTCGCGGTCACGGCGTGAAAACTCACAGGAGCAGAAGGCCGGGGTCTCGTTTTCTGTCAACCCGGGCATCTGTCTCCTTCCTGTACTGGAGGTGGGTGAGAACGGGGGTGCTTGGCCCCCGTCTCGGAAGCCGACGTCCTGCAGGCCTCAGCAGACGCCATGGAGGGTGACCTGCCACGACCGACGGCCCGCGTCCGGGAACAAAGGCGCGTGGAGGTTGCACGGGCCCGAGAGCGCCGTCCTCCCGGGCGAGGGCTGAGCAGCGTGGTAGCAGCATCCTGCTGGCACGTGCTCTTGGCCACTGGACGCGAGACGGGAATTAACCGTCCTGCAATTTGTCGTCTGGCGGGGCGCTTCGATACTTGAGAGACGGGATCTTTATTTCAGAAACGCCGTTCGGCCATCGGCCTCATTCTTCACTGCTCTAATTTCTCCCAGAATTATAATCAGGAACGGTTTGAGCGAAAAAGAACATGCAGTCTCGAGTGCCCCAAAATGACTCAGCCGGAGCCCACTGGGTCCTCTTTCGGGAGCCGGCCCTTCCACCCGCCGGTGAGCTGACCTTGCCGCAGGGCCTTCCTTCTCTCTGCCACCGCTTTTCATCTTCCCTCCTGGCTCTGACTGTCTGGATCCAGACCCGCTGCCTCAACCCTGCCTTCCCAGCTGCCTCAGTGAGACCCACAGATGGATTTGAGAAAGGATCAGGCACTCCGTGCTGACCACGCAGGGCCGGCCAGCACCCGGGACGCTGCCACGACGCGGGAGGCGTCTTGCTTGCCATGGCCTTTGGAGGGCACCACGTAACAGAAATTGCCCACCATGAGAGAATTTGCACCGTGAAAATTGGACAACTCAGAAGGCTTTTTTTCTCCAGAGAGCCAATGGCTGAACATTTTCCAGCTCCGCTCTGCCTATAATATGAGACGAAAATAGACAGAAAAGGAAAAGAGTAGGAACACAGAAAATGTAGGAAGCGGGGGAAAAAACCCTAACGTATATTCAGAAAGGTAGAAAAAGACATTGCAATCACATAAGAGAGGCTAGGTTAAAGGAATTATTCAGAGTTTAAGAAAGAGCTCTTGGAAATTAGAAAAAATGAAGCGCAAATAAAAATTCAAAGGAGGAGTTGGAGGTAAAACTGAAATATCCTGAAAAGTAGAAGAAAAATACAAAGAGAGGAGAAGAAAGAGATTAAATAAATTAAAAGATCAGTCCAAGAGGCCCAACATCGAAGTAAAGGAAGTTCAGAAAACGGAGGGCAGGATACAGTCAAAGAAACCATGCAAGATGCTTCCACGGATTGAAGCGTTTCGTTTCCAGCCTGAAAGAACAAAGTTCCTGGCCCTGTGAGTAAAGCACGCCTGCTTGGAGACCCACCTTTGGGACATTTTGGAGTTGAGAACTCTGAGATAAAGACCCCAAGAGCTTCCAGAGAGAACATGCAACTTCCAGAGGGTCAGGAACGGGAAAGACACTAGAATCTTAAATAGCAACACGGAACCCAGGAGGCGGTGAGAAATGCTTTACTGTTCTTTCAGGAAGATAATTTCCTACCATTTTAGGAACGGCTTTATCAATCAAGCATGAAAGAAGAGATATTTTCAGACATGTATGGAGGCTCCTAGAGGATGGGCACCGGCAACCTGAGAGCGTAAATCATGGAAGAGGAAGCCTGGGGCCAGGAACCCAGGCGCCCAGCACAGGTGCAAGGCTGAGGGCCCCGAGGACCACGGGAGAGGATGTCCTGGGCGACAGTTTTCCAGTGGCCAGGTTCACGTGTGAGAGCGGAGAGCACAGGTGGGTGCCCCCAAGGAAAACCTGGAACCAGTACAAAGTCTGGTGCGTCTTGCTGTCCGGGGAGATCAGCACCAGGGACACAGGCCTGTCTCCTGTGGTTTCACCGTCCTAAGCACGCGGGGCTCCTCTGTGGTCTAACCCCTGCTGCCAAGCCCACCGCCCTTCCCACCCACTCAAGGGCAGACCTGGTGTGAAGGAACCTTGGAGATTTACCCACAAGCCCCGCGACAGTTTGCTACAAAAGGCATCTTGAGGAAATTGGAGGAAGTGGGATATTGAGGGTGACTCTTACCTTAGCTGGGTATGAAAGTGGTGTTGGGGTGATGTTAGGAATAAGCCCTCACCTGTAAGAGGCACAGACTGAAGTATTTATGGATGAAACGACATGATGTCCGAGATTTGTTTCAGACTCCAAGTGTATTTATTCGTATTATGTAAACTTGTTCAGTTTAAAAGTAAGTTTTTTAAAAGTCATAGCACGTGTCTCGTCTTGTCTAGAAGAGGAGGATGGCGATGCCAGGGGGGCGACGGCCGTGGTGCCCGTCCAGGTGTTCCCCGTGACATCCATGTGGACGTAACAAAGCCACCCCCGTGATGAGTCACCTACTCTAAGTGCGAGGAGGCAGGGGAGGGCGTGTGTGAGGCCTCAGACGTGAGGGTTCAACGCCCCGAACCTTCACCTTCCATAGCAGGACGTCAGCAGATGACACCTAAGTCTGAAAAATCTTAAATTGGCAGTGAAACACGTTTTTCAAAAACCGGAGGTGGAAATGAAAAGGAAGTGGAAAGAAATGGAATGGGGGCCTTTGGAGAGCGAGAGGCGGGGTACGATGCTATTCTCTTGTTGCCCTGCAAGTATAAGAATACGCCGACATTTAAAGGAATTTGTTAACTTTAGTACAAGTAACGAGCGCGGCGATCAACAACAGAGAGGGGCCCGAAGCCAGGGGGCCTCACTGCGCACCAAGGAGAGAGATGAACATCGCGCAGGGGTGCGCGTGTGCGCCCCAGCACCAGCGCCCAGGCCTCCCTGTGCGGGAGGGCCAGATGGGACGCTCCCCCACCCTGCAGGCCACGGGCTCCACGCAGCGGGCGCTTCCGCTGAGCCCACTCCCTGCTGACCTTGAGGCCGGAGCTCCCCGAAGCCCGGGCTGGTGCCGGGGGACGGCTGCTACCTCGGGAGGGGCCCGGGTGACGGGGCCCTGCCCTTTAACGCTCTGCCCGGCCGGCCTGCCTCGATAAGGAGCCTCTGCCTTCTGCTGTCCGGGCAGCAGAGTTCTCCAGCCACCCGGGCTGAGCTCCTGCCGTATTCCTGCAGTGGAAAGGAGACCGAAAGCTTTAACCCCTAAATGGTTAGGATTTCAAAAATAGGATCTGGCGGACGATTAAACTAAGTTGCAGACCTGATGGCTTTCACTTAAAATAATGTTAAAGCAAAAGCGATCCTGTGTCTACCTGGGAGGCACGGTACGTCCGACAGCATAGTTCTGTTCTGATTTCTCACAGGGGAGGGTTCTACCCTACAGACCGCCTGTGCAAAATACTGTGAAGTGAAGTTCTTGACGTCTGTTAGGTCAAGAAGTATTTTTAAATGGCGCAAACGGCCACTGTGGGGAGTTCTTCACCCCTCTGTCTGCCTCCGGCCCCCAAAACAAACAGCCCCCGCCGATGAGGGAAGAGCGAGGGGCGGCCAAATGCCTCGCGGGCCCCGAAGGACTCCCGGCCCGGACGCGGCCACGGGGCCCAGAGGCCTGGGTGCGAGCGCCGGAGGGCGCGACTCGGGCCTCCTGCTCCGGGCCCGGGTCCACGCGCCGGCGGCGAGGCTGGCCCGGCGCAGGCCTGTGCCCGGCGGGTGGCGAGGCGGCCGCGGGGACGCAGCTGACCCGCGGAGGGCGGGGCCTCTGGGGACGGGGCCTAGAGGCCGAGAAGGGAACACCTTCTGGAGGAATCCAAAGGGCCACAGGCTAGAGCCGGCCGCGACCGGGCAGCCCTTGGAAGCAGCTGGGAAACCACGTGCAAAGGTGCAAAAACGGTGGAGAGCCCGCTTCTTAACCACTCGCCCTGCATTCTGCAGTTTCTGAGTTCACCCCCAAATTGACCTTCACTCAGAGCTGCCAAACAGCTGTTCAAAAGGCGAGGGTGGACCCCCGCCCGGCCCAGCCGCCCAAGGCTGCACGGGGGCTGCAGCAGGAGGGCACCGAGGCGAACAGCATGCGGGGCGAGCCCATCCCTTGTCTCTGAAGTCACTTGTTTTCAGGTGTCCCAAGTTAACTGGAAGAAAGAAAAATGAGAGAGAGAGGGAGGGAGACAGAGAGAGAGAGAGAGAAGGGGAGAAAGAGAGGGAGGGAGAGGGAGGTGAAAAAACATGGTCGTAAATCTGGGATCTGTTTTTATTGTTTTTATTGGTGCTTCTATTTCAGATTTTCAGCTTGGAAAAATATTCTTTCATGCATTCCAGGCACCTCAGTGCTGGCTGAGAGATAGTGATAAATGCAAAAAGATTTAAAAAAAAAAAAAAAAAGGGAAAGTCCTTCTCAGATCCAGGAGAGTAAATCCTGGCAAGCTTGCCTCGGGCCTTCCGTCACATCGAATCTAAATGGTTTGCCTGAGCTTCCCCAGCGTCAGTTCACTCCTGCGCCTCTTCCACGGGTGTGGACCCCAGTAGCGGCTCACTCCTGGCCTCTTCCGCGGGTGTGGACGTGCTGACAGCATCCTGACCCCCGGAGAAGCTAGCTGCCCTGCAGCGGCTCTGTTCTTCCCGACGCCGTCCGGGGGCAGGTCTGCCAGGAGCCCTTTGGTGAGGCTCCAGGGGGAAGCTCCCTTCGCGTGGAACAATTTGGGTAAAAGGGTTCAAATGAACGGGTGTGGAAAAGCGTAAGAATATGACAAACTGGGGCGTGCCCTTCACAGATGGGGAGAAACACTCAGGGTGCACGTCCGTCGAATGTGGGCACCGGGGCTCTCGAGGGAGAGAGGTCGCGGGAACACAGCGCTCCTTGTTCGCAGGTTGGATCTGAGGATCCTGGACCTAAACTGGGAGGCCTTTTACACGCGGCTGTGGTTTCCGTCCTGCCTCGCCATGAAAAGGCTATTTTTGCCAAGCTGTGTAAGTCTGTGTATGCGGTGGGTATGCGTGGCTCACAGATGCCAGGCCTGAATAGGTGGGTTTTAATTCGCTCCAGCTGTGCGGGCCGGGCCGCTCCCCCGCTGCAGACGGTGAATAAAGTGATGGGGCGGCAGGTGGGGGGGGTGAGGACATCCCTCTGAAGCAGCTGCAAGCCATTCAGTCACATAAACTGAAACGAGAAGAGGGTGAAAAATCCAAGCCTGCTATTCTGCCTTCTTCCACAGCTGTGTTCACACAGCTCGGAGAGACAGCCGCCCAAACAAAGCCGCCCCTGGGCCCCGGCCGCTGCCGGGAGGGAGAAAGGCAGTCACTGTAAGCCCAGGTATTTGGTGAGCTGGAGGCTGGCTGGGGGGGCGTGGGCGCCAGCAACACCGCCAGCTGGCGGGCGCTCTCGGCAGCCGTGTCCCCGCCACTGCGTCCTGGTGCACCGTCAGACCTGAAATCCAGCTTCCCTGGAGGCCCCTGTGGCCGGGGAGGGGGCCTGGTCACCGAGGGGCCCAGCCCCCAAGGCCGGGCAGGAGGGGACTCCCCCGACGGCCTGCTGGGCAGCCTGCCCGCCCAAGGGACTGCCAAGGGCAGGTTCTCCCGTGAGCCGAGAGGCGGCCAGACAGAGAGCGGGAGAGGGCGGGGCCCTCCAGGGAACGTCCAGGGAAAGTGACAGCCGAGGACTCCCAGACCAGCCTGCGGCAGAGGGGCGAGCGCCCGTGCACCCTGCCTGGACGAGCCCCGGCCTGCCCCTCCCCTTTCCACAGCCCAGGCGTGGTCAACTCCAGCGTCCCTACGGGACCGCGGGGAGGCCTGGCGCTGAGCGCACCGGCCACACACTCCCCTTCTGTCCACGGAATGCTGGCCTGCGGGCTCACTCCGGGGGCGGCGAGGCCCAGGCGTGCACGGTGGGGCTTTGAGGGGTGTTGGGGAGTTTTCAGCGGGAGAAGCATGACATGGGAAAGTACCAAGTGATTAAGCATCGGGCTTCTTCTAGAAATAACTAGACCCTCCATGGCTGAAGAGCGCAGTGTCTGGAGCGGGGCGAGAATGAAGCAGGAACTCAGCCTGGGACCCCGGCCTCTTCCCTGGGTGCCCTCGTCTGTGCGTGCACAGCTGGGCCCCATGTGAGCCTGGTCTCTGGAGACTTCGAGAACGACCTCAGGGCAGCAGCGTGGGGCAGTCTTCCCGGGTCTGGCGGGGCTGCCGGCGTCTGGTGGTGGGGTCGTGGGGTGGGCACAGCTCTGGCTGAGGGTCCTGGCTGTGCGTTGCCCAGGTGGGCATCCCTGGTGATTCTGTTTTCAATCTCTTTCTGCCTGAAGTCATTAAAGTGATTTTGCTTCCGACTTAGCCACGGGCCACCAGGCTCGTTGCGGGCGGGACCAGGCCAGACGCTGGGCCTGCGCTATGTACCGAGGCTGCTGCTGGCACAGTAGGCGCTCTATACTCACTTGCTGGGAGAAAAAAGATGGACGGTCTCCGCATTGCTGCGGCAGGAGTGTGGACTAGAGCAGGGCGCCCCGGACACTGAGACCAGGGAGAAAACCTAGAAACTGGCAGAAAGAGGGGCCGGGTCCGCTCCGGCCGGGGGATGGAGAGGCGCTGGCGGGCTGGGACGCAAAGTGGGGGTCAGGGGTGCTCCAGTGGGGCAGCCGCCCAACAGCGGCGGAGTGCACAGGAGGGACCCCGCACCTGTGAGGTGTGCTTTCAGGTGGGGCGTTCCTGGGAGGGAGACCCAGGAGGGGCGTCTGGAAGGACAAGCGTCTTCCTGGATGTGCCCGGTTCTGAATTCCTGGCTGCGACAGCCTTCAGGAGCCCCTCTGGTTCCTGCCACCTTCGCTCAAGTGTGCGGGGGAGCGGGAGAGAGTCGGAGCTGGGGAACCTCGAGGGCTGATAGGGGAGACTCCGTCCCTCCCCCAGGGCTTGCTTCCTGAAGTTTGCACTTAAGCCCCCAGGAAGGCAGCCAATTAAAGATCTATTTGGGTAAATAGCATTCTATTCTAAAAATGCAGATGTGTGTGGACTATTAAAAGGCCATCAGTCATTCACACTTTAGTGTGAATAAGGCCAGGGAGCTACCGTGCTGTCTGAGCTCTGGGAGGGGTTTGGCTGAAGGGGTCAGGCCCGGGTCAGGCAGGGCCCCACGGGGCTGAGGGCCTGGGGCCTCCAACCTCAGGGGGCACCCAGGCTGCCTTGGGAGGAGCCCGAGCTCTGGGCAGGAGGTGAGGTTTGGAACCAAGAAGCTTTAGCTGGAGAACTTCCTGTTCGTGTTTAGAAAGGACGCCTCACAATCCCAGCACCTCCACAGAAACAGCGTCCACAAGACATGGGCGCACAGGACCTGCAAGCGGCCTCCGGGGACGGCCTGAGGATAAGTTCGTGGACTTTCTCGCCAAAGCGCAGCACACGCTCACACACGCACGCACACCTGTGCCCCCGGGACCCCTCTTTCCCACCTTCGTAGGGGTCGGGTCCCAGGAGGGGAGGTCGTGCTGACCTGTTTTCACTTTGATTCACCTGGCGCCAGGATTGTTTTAGCCCCTGTCCTTTTCCTCGGCAAATGTTCCCTATTAAGAGAAGTGTAATTGAGAGCACTAGGCAGGGACCGAGGAAATGGTCCGTTTGGCGGTTGAGGCGGCAGCGCCCTGGAGCCCCGGCCGTCAGCCTCCCGCCGCCGCCTCCTGGGGTTGGGGGCCTGAGCCGCACATCCGCTGCCGTTTGCGGCAGACCTTTCATCACCGCGCAAGGAGCCTGGAGCAACAGAGTCCGGAGGAAGAAGCAAAATGCAAACCTTCCCTTCAAAGCACCTCGGACGGGGGGCCTGTCGCCGAGCCTTTCTTCCCGCAGCCGAGGGCCGTGAGTCCGCAGGAGCCACGTTTGCCTGTCTGACCCCGTGTGCGTGTCCACGACAACCCGTCACAACGGGGTGGCTGAAAACGACAGAAACGTACTCCTCCTGGCCTGGAGGCCGTCCGTCCTGCCAGAGGCTCTGCGGAGGGTCCTTCCTGCCGCCCAGCTTATGGGGGCCCCGGGCGCCCCTCAGCTCACGGCCGCGTCCCCCTCTGCCTCGGTGGGCTCGGGACATCTTCCCTGGGCCTCGAGGATGGGCGCCTCTGCAAGCACCCTGTTTCCAAGCAGGGCCCGGTCGCAGGGCCCGGGGTTAGGGCTTCGACGTATCTTTCTGGGGACACGAGCCGACCCGTGACGCCCGTTTTCCCTGTCTGCCATGTTTTCCTGCTAAATCAGCCGCAGGAGAACCACATTCCCCACTCGAGCTCGGCCGTCCGAGGCCCGGTCTACACCGCGGCCCAGCGGCCCCCGCCCCGGGAGCTGCTAGAGCCCCTCGCCCCCTGCAGCCAGGCCCAGGCTTGCAGGCACCCGGGCTCTCGGGGAGTCTGCCGACCCCTCCTGCTGCTGGTGCCACCCCCTCACCCGACACCCGCAGCGAGGTGCCGTGGGCGCCCCCACGCTTAGAGATGAGGAACCTGGGGCCCGCTGCTGGGCCGGGGCCGGGGGCGTGAGCCGGCCGCGGCGCTCGGGAGCCCACCTGGCTCTCCACGCTCACG
Source organism: Physeter macrocephalus (assembly GCF_002837175.3). Lineage (NCBI taxonomy): Eukaryota > Metazoa > Chordata > Mammalia > Artiodactyla > Physeteridae > Physeter > Physeter macrocephalus. The sequence continues at coordinate 37,992 of NW_021145766.1, read as the reverse complement.
TCCGGGTCTCGTCCCGGGAGCCGGGGGCGCGGCAAGACCTGCCGGAGTCCCCGCACACGTCGCCTACCTTCCCGGCCTCCCCCCGGCCCGCGGGGACCACCCTGCGGCCCGGAGTCCGCGTCCTGCCGCCGGGACAGGGGGACCCTGGGGTCCCCGTCACGCACAACGGGCTGCCCTCAGCCCGCGGGCCCCTCCAGCCCGGGCCTCGGAGCAGAGGCTCCTGGTGAGGAAGCGCCCACTTTGTACACAGACCAAACGGACAGAACCGCAGGCCCGTGTGTTCCCGCTCCCCGCTCGCCCCTGGGATGGGACCGGCTGGCCGCGCCTGCGCGGGCGGGAGCGGCGGGGGCGGCTCCTGGGCTCGGGGAGAACCAGGCTCGGCAGGACGCAGGGCCCGCTCTCCTCACCCGGCTCAGCTCCCTCTCAGCACGTGATGGCTTTTCCAGGGAGCCCGAGTCTGTCACCTTCCGCGGATTCGCTGCTCCCGGGCACTGCCCGGCCTGGGCCCCTCCGCTGGGGTCTCATGGAGTCCTGGGCGTCGGGGTCACAGCCCTGCATCCTTGGGCAGCTGAGCAGAGTGTGGCCCCAGGGCCCTCGATGCGGCTGCTCCCTTCGGGGGTGATCTGGGGCGGGTCCCCTCTGTGGGCGCCCGTTGCCACTAGAAGCTGCCCCCGTGCCAGCTCCGGGTGCCCCTCAGCGGGAGGACACACCCCAGAGGAGAGAAGGGCCTCAGGAAGGGGCCCCAGGCTGTGGCCCTCGGCTCAGGGCCCAGAGGACGAGCCTGGGTGCGTCCAGACGCACGGACAGACCCGCCGGGCAGACACGGGGCTCCGGGAGGAGGGAGACAAGGCGCAGAGGCCCTGGCCCAGGGCCACCGGCGGGAGGCGTGGACGGCTGCAGAAGATGCAGGCGGGCAGGGCCGGGCGTCCGCCACGTCTGAGGACGCCCTGTGCTGGGAGCCGGTCCTGGGCGGGCGCCGAGGGGCCGGCGGGATCCCACCTTCACCAGGGCGGCCCCCGCGCTCCTGGCCTCGGCCTCTGGGCCCTCGTGCTTCCTGCTCCCCCAGCCCTGGCTCCGGCCCCCCACTCGCCTGGCCCTCCTGCTCAGAGCAGGGACCAGCTCACAAAAGACATGCCCTTTGCCGTTCAAGAGCCTTCCTCAAAATTTCCAAAGGAGTTCTGTATTTTGGATAATGTCAGTTTCTTTCAAATAACTCATATCATCAAAAACACACAATGATGTTACTGGAAAAGGCAGGCAGAATTGTGAAATTTTTGCACCTGCAAAATCTTGCAGAGCATGACATTTATGTCTTCCCAATACAGTAAATATGTCAACAAGAAAGCCAAATGAGTAACTGCTATTTTTGCACAGGTTATTTCCCATCCCCCCCATCTAAAAAAATTGTTTCAAAATACACGTTACATAAAACTTACCACCGCGACCCTTTTCGGAGCACGGTTCGGTGGTATTAAGCACATCCACGTTGCTGTGCAGCCGTCACCACCATGTGTCCCCATAACTCTTTTCATCTCATAATACTGAAGCTCTGCACCCGCTAAACACTCACTCCCCCCCGCTTCCCTCAGCCCTGGTGCTACCGTTCTACTTTCTGTCTATGAATCGGAGACAGTTGGAATCTCGTACAGGTGGAATCATCACGGTGCGTTTCTGTGTCTGGCTTATTTCACCCGGGTTCACCCATGTTGTAGCCTGAGTCAGAATTTCCTCCTCCGTTTAGGTTGAATACTCCATTGTGTCTATCACCACATTTTGTTTATCCACTCATCTGTCCATGGACACTTGGGTCGCTTCCACGTTTTCGCTATTGTGAATAATGCTGCTGTGAACGTGGGTGTGCAATATATGTTCAAGACCCTGCTTTCAATTCTTTTGAGTATAAACCCAGACGTGAAATTGCTGGGTCATATGGTAATTCTCTGTTTAATTTTTTGAGGAACTGCCGTACTGTTTGCACAGCAGCTGCACCATTTTACATTCCCACCAACGGCATACAAGGGTTCCAGTTTCTCCATATCCCTGCCAGCACCTGTTTTCTTGTTTGGGGATAATAGCCACTCTGATGGGTAGGAAGTGGTGTCTCATTGTGGTTTTGATCTGAACTTCCCTGATTAGTGATGCTGAGCATCTCTTCATGTGCTTATTGGCCATTTGTATGTCTTCTTTGGAGAAATGTCTATTCAAGTCCTTTGCCCATTTTTGAATCCAGTTGTTTGTTTTTTGTTGGTGAGCTTTAGGAATTCTCTATATATTCTGGATACTAACTCTTTATCAGATGTGTGATTTGTAAATATTTTCTCCCGTTCAGTGGATTGTATTTTTACTCTGTTGATATTGTCTTTTGATGCACAAAATTTTTAAATTTTCACGAAGTTCAATTTGTCATTTTTTGTCTTTTGTTACCTGTGCCTTTGGGGTCACATCCAAGAAATCACTGCCAGACCCAATGTCATGAAGCTTTTGTCCTATGTTTTTGTCCAAGAGTTTTGTAATTTTAGGTCTTACATTTAGGGCTTTGATCCATTTTGTGTTAATTTTTGTATATGGTGTGAGGTAGGGGTTCAACTTCATTCTTTTGCATGTGGATATCCAGTTTTCCCAGCACCATTTGTTGAAAAGACTGTCCTTCCCCGTGGAATAGTCTCAGTATCCTTGTCAAAAGCCATTTGACCTCACACGTCAGGGTTTATTTCTGGGCTCTCGATTCTGTTCCTTTGGTCCACATGTCTGTCTTTGTGCCAGGACCACCCTGTTTTGACGACTGTAGTTTTGGGATACATTTTGGAATCAGGACATTACACAAGTCATTTTTAAAGCTATGGTGGAACTGTGGTCATGGGAATTGAGGTGTGACCTTGGTGTGACAGTTAAGTCCACGTCCTGAGGGAGCAGAGCTGGGGAACATGATGAGCTCAGTGCCCAAGGATCAGGCAGCCCTGTGGGCAGGCCGTGAAAGGTGTGTTGAGAAGCTGAATTAAGGGCAAGTGTGGCAAGAGGGTTGCAGTGGTCCCGAGGGCCTCTGGTATGCTGGTGACAGGAGTTTCCCGACAGCTCTGACCGCAGCCCCTCGGCCAGGTTCCGAGGGCCAGCACTGCTCCTGTGACACTGACAATGGTTCTGCGTGCGGCTCTGATTCTTCCCGTGCTGAAGGTGAGGAAGCCGGCAGGTGGGCACCGAGAGCGGGTTTGGCCCTAGTCGAGGTTTTGTGAAGCCTCCGGGGAGGGAGACTTGCTTGTGCCCAGTCGTGCCACCGACTGCGGGCTGACCGTCTCACACACACACACACACACACACACACACACACACACACACACACAAGCAGGAGCTGTCAGAGCTGGGCCTGGTCCCTTGCTGAATGAGATCCGGGAGATGCTGGCCAGGGCCCTGCCCCCGGCCTCTGTCCTGTCCCTCCTTTGAGTTGGAGCGTGTTTCCCGACCTCAGCACTCAGGATGTCTGCTATGTAATTCCAGGTGGGGGGAGCCCTGCACATGGGTGGATGCTTGGTTGCACCTGGCCTCCCCCCGCTGGATGCCAGCACCCACTGCCGTCCTGACCACCATGAGTGTCTCTGGACGGTGCCCAGGGTCCCTGGGCCCACAGCCTCGGGAGGGGGGCCCTGAGCAGCCCCCTGTCACCTGAGAGCCCTTCTGGGAGGTCCAGTGGGGCTCGGAGTCCTCTGACCGCCCCTACAGGATGGCCCATCACCAGGCCCCTTCCACGGGGCCTCCAGAGCCTGGTCCCAACAACCTACAGGAAATTCAGGGGCGTTTCCGCTTTTCCATCATCAGGGACAGACTTCCTAAGGAACTCCCAGCACTGTGCCCCCGAAGCTCACCCAGAGACTCCAAGAAATTTCCCTTTCCTACGTCTGTAGAAAATCAATGTAAAGATCATGCGTGTTCAGGACACGCTTCGGCCACCATACACCTGCGGCTAAGATCATACTCGCCCTCGAGCTCCAGGCAGGGGGCAGGAAGGTTCGGGCATACTTTCCCTCACCTTTTGGTACAGGTGACACCATCTGGTGCAAAGTGTGTCTTTTCCTTTTTGGACCATTCATAGTATCTGGCCAGTCGGTGCCACCATGAGGACACAGCTGCGCCAAGCATGCTTCACGGCCCCAACATTGTTCTGGAGAAGCGGCATCTTTTCCAGCAGAACAAGTGCAATCTTTCTCCAGTTTCCATTTTTACAGCCAGAGGCACGTCCCAGTGGAAACCCCCCTGGTCGGAGGGGCTGCAGGGCACGTGGCACTGTGCTTCCACCTGCTCAGCCCGGTGGCCTGTGGGCGCGGCCAGGCCGTGTGTCCACGGAGGCTCACGGCTGCTTTCCTGAACCTTGGTCCCGTGCTGTCTGCATCCCCCACCCCAGGGAATTCCGGGGTGAGAGGCCGCCGCTGCCGCCCCAAGGACCCAGCCTGACACTCAAAGCCTCGTGCTCAGGAAGAACCAAGCAGGCTCCAGTTCTGCTGTCAAGCGTTTGCATGTGCAGCGGATCCTCTTCTTGCCTCTGAGCCGTGGACGCGGCTGCTTTCAGAGGCTCAGGCGCAGCTGCCAGCAGGACCTGGGAGGGAAAGAATGTTCTGGGCTGGCTGTGCTGAGGCCCTGGACGCTTCACTCCGGCAGAGCCGGTGCCCCCAGATCCCCCGCCATCAGGACAGGCCTGGCGGTCACCGTCTTTCACTCTGTCTTCCTGGGCTGTCCGCCTTCCTCTTCATGACTTAGGTAAACTCTGGGGGCCTTCTGGCTGGAAGTGAGCTCTGTTTTTCAGCCGCCCTGTGGCTTTTGGAGGCAGCAGACTTAAAATTAGTTCATGACGATCCAGACACACATGGCAGCTTGGAAACCACACAGCAAGCCCGCCGGTGGAGGAGCCCCCGTCGTCAGGGCAGCCAGACTGAAATTTATGAAGTCACCTGGGCCTCGTCGGGCCTGGTGACAGGGTGTCCGCTGAACCACTGCTTAGTCACCCATTTGCTTGGCAAGATGGGTGGATGAGGAAACACACGAAAGGTCAGACAGTAGGAGTTTGTCTAGACGCTCTATATTGGATTCTCCACGCGGCGTGTCCTGTAGCAACCTTTGCAAACACCGGTCTTTCAGCGACATCATAAAAGCTTTGTCCTCCTGCGATGGGGGGCCGCTCTGTCTGCATGTCAACCTACCCGCCTCGCAGGGCCACCGAGGCCTCAATTTAGAAGCTGGAGGGAGACCCTCGGGAGGCCCCTCTCCTCCCCAGGGCCTCTCCCGGCAACGCCCAGCTCTCAGGAAGGACGCACCCCTTGGGAGGAGGCCAGGCCTTCCAGAGCACATCCAAGGCTCAGAGGCAAACACGCCAAGAAGTAGAAGTGGCTTGTTTTCTTTCTGAGCCTGATGGGAAGGCTGCTTATGGTGCATCTCTTAGTCATCTCTCTGAGGCTCGAAGCAGGCCTTGTGAGGGCTGAGGACCAGAAGTGACACGTGGGACGCAGCCTCTAACTCCCCGAGGGCTGCGCTGAGCCGAGGAGATGGAGGAGGGTGGAGGGAACGCTGGGGAGAAAAGAGGCGGGGGCAGGTCCCGCCCAGCCTGTCTGCCCCCAGCCCCAGCTCCAGGGAGGCCTGACAACACCCTCCCCAGGGGCTCTCTACTCCGCAAGGCGCAGGCACTGTCTGCAGAGGGGCCTCCAGAGGGCCAAGGCCAGAGTGCTGTCCAGCGGACACGGCAGACTCATCCAGCCCAAGGGTCGCGCCGCCGAGGGGCAGAGACGCTGCTCTGGAGGCTCGGCCGGGCGATGAAAGATGAAGACAACCTGCCTTGAGGACGGGTCGCGCAGGCTGACTGCGCCTCTGACCCTCCCGCTGTCACTGCTTGTATCGTCTCCTCACTCCCTGCTCTCCTCTGCCTTTCGACGGCTTCCTGAGCGCGGCAGGGAGGCCTGGCAGCCGCCACACCCGCCCGCTGAGAGCCGGGAGCAGGTCTGCGGGGACTGGACCGCAGTCAGGGCGGGAGGAAGCCGGGCGCCAGCACCTGGGCCCTGCGCGCGGGTCGCGCACCGGCCTCGGCGCGAGAACGGCCGTGGGCTGAGGCTTCCTTCCCGGGATCCTCGCCGCGGGGGCTAGTGCGAGCCGGTTACTTTTACTCCTCGTAGCTGTGGGCTCTCTGAACGTCTGGAGGCCCCTGGGCCCCATCCCAGGAGGCTCCCCATGTGGCCGGGCCGCACTCTTTCTTCCAGGCAGCTCGCCAGACATCTCCAGGCTGGGATTGGGGCATTTCTGAGTCCTTATTACTTTGGAAACCTGTAGGGCAGGCGACCCTCGGAGCAGGGTCCCCAACCTCCTGGCCGCTGCCCTGCGTTCACGGACACGTGCGGCCAGCACGTCCTCGTCACCTCCTTTGGCTCCAGGGTCACAGGGTTGCAGGGCCTGGAATTCCGTTTCCGAACAACCGCACGTATCACCTGAGGCTCACCAAGCAGGTCGCCCCCAAGCTCACCCTGAGTACCTGACAGGGGTCTGTCCACGTCAGAGGCAGGAAACCCACGGCACGCCTGTGATCTGACCCCGCAGAAGGGACCGTGAGATCTAGTTTGAATCAAAGTGTATTTGGGTGGTCACCCCACAAAGCACCGGAGAGGTGAGGAAGTGAGCAGAGAGGGCCGCTCTCTCGGGTTGGTGACCGCCATGCGAAATAGGGCTTGACCCGCACAGCAGCTCGGGGAGACAAGACAGAACACTGTGGACAGAGTCCCCGGGGGAGGCGCTGGTGCACCGGTCATGTCAGAGTCCCCCAGTGTCCACCGTTCTGCCCAAAGAGATTTTGCTCACTTGAGCGTTTTGTAAAGACCATGCAAACTCTGTTGACAGCCACAGAACCCATGCCATAGAGTGAATTAGATATAAATTGGTAATTGTTGAAAAAATGTTATGTACTGACTTTCAGCTAAAAATAGTGAATAAAATGTCTCAGTTGTTTGCCTTCGCTGAAATCACTTGGAAACAAGGAGACAAGAAGAAAATACAAACATTGTTTTTGACCAAACTGCAGACGCTGGGAATCTTAAACCTTCTACACGGGGAGGCATCACCAGTTCAGAGGAGGTTGTTCCAGGATTGCAAACAGGCTGTGAGTGGACCCTGCCACAGGAGGTCTCGGGCAGAGGAAGCAGGACACGGAATTCTGCACATTAGGTAGATACCCTGACACCAGAGCCCATGATCCTGGGATGGAAAATGAGATCAGGGCCACGGGCTGGCTATGGGACCATCCCTGACCTTATTGGTGCCAGGGGATGGGGCGTGTGGGCTGACAAGGAAAGCCCCACAGTGGCCTGTCGTTGAGGTGAGCTGGGCGGAGCTCCCACTATGATTTCCCCGCAGGGCTGACCTCTGTTGCCTGAAGAAGTCCAGGTAAACCCAAGCGGGTGGTCCCACCAGGTGCACAGACTTGCGTGTGAGGCTCTGCTGAGAAGCAGGAAACGTCCTTCAGTCCTGGAACGCTGCTTTGACCATCTCCTGCCTGGACGTCTTGCAAATGGAAGGTCTGTAGAGAACTCACCACGTTCAGGGAGGATTAATAATCCAAAAGGATCTACGCAAAGATACTGAAGGTAACAAGGAAAAGGGGATTAAAAAACAAACGGCAGACAAAGAACACACACCACCAAAGAATACCCCAGGACAGATGAAATTATGTTGACACAGTGTCATAAATGCAAAGAAATGAAGGAAACACTCACCTCTTAAACAAGAGCTCAAGCAGAGATACAAGAGCTCATGAAGAACTGTTGAGATCATTGAAGGAAAGGAAAAAATAAGTAGCAGAATTTAGGACAGACGTGGAAAAGAAAAATAAAACCGTCACAGGGTGAGAACTCAGAGAAGCTGAAAATAGGAAACTAGACTAATGAAAACATGGAAAAGTGAGCAAAACAAACTTGTTATGAACAGAGGGGCTGAAAAGATCAGAGAGAAAATCATTAAAATAGAAGACAGACCCCAAAGAAGAGAAGTAAAAAGAGCCCGTCTTGTCTGCAGTGTCCCAGTTCCTCCGAGGCTTCTTCCAAGGCTCCCCGTAACCCCTGCCCCATCCACTGCTGCAGCCCTCTCTGTGCAGCGCACCTGGGAAGAGGAGCCCCCCGTGAACCCACTCCTTCCAAGCTGGCGCAGGCGGCGAGTGTGGCCAGGGTTCAGGCAGCAGCAGCCAGGGCTCACCCCCCCTCCTTGTGCCCTGGGCTCTCCCACTCTGCGTCCCATGGGCCCTGCCCCGCCCCTCCGGCTCCTGGGCGCCAGCTCGGCCCTTCTCAGCTCCCGAGGCGCTCATACCTGGGAGCAGCCAGCCTGGCACCGGATGGCCCTGCCTGCGACACGGAGGGGGCCAGAAGGACCTGCCCGATTCTCCTGTTTGCGCTGGGTTTTCTTGTCATGGGAGCTCTTGAAGAGACCCCAGGGAAGAAATTCCTCCCAAGGTTAAATAGTTGAGCTAGTTTTGAATACCGGGGTGTAGCTTGCGACACTCTAAGGGTGTGGGGGGTTTTCCCGGCGGCCCAGGAAGGAGAACACACAGCTGGCCAGCGTGGCAGGACCTCGGACCGTGACCCCGTGGGGAACCTGGGTCTCTGCACATGTGATTTAGGTACGGAGCTCGACACGAGGTGGCCCTGGATCATCTGGCAGGCCCCAACAGCCAGGGCGCATGTCCTTACGGGAGACAAAGAACGGGACTCTGAGAGAGGAGTCTGCGTGAGGGTGGACGGAGGCGAGAGGCCCAGCGGGTCCTGCCTTCAGGGCCGCCAGGAGGCGCTGACCCTGCCTGCCCTCCAGCTCGGACTCCTGGCCTGCAGGACTGGGAGGGAAGGAACTCCTCGAGCCGCCCCATCTGTGGGGCTTGGCGACAGCAGCCCCAGGAAACGGAACCACCCTTCACGGGGTGTGGTCTGGTGTCACGTCAGCCCCACCCGTGCCCCGGCCTCACTCCCTCACCCCCATCTCTTTACAGGGGCTGCTGCACACGTGGCCTGCTGTAGCCTCGCTGTGAGCGTGCACTCAGGGCTCCTCTGGATTCGGGCATGGTGTCTGAGTGTCTACCGTCCATCGCTGTCATCTGGGTGCTGCCGGCGTGTCCCTGGCATCAAGCCTGCACCACCTGCCCGACGGGCCCCTCACCTCCTTTGAGCACCTTCCACCTCTTCACCATCAGAGGTGACTCATAGCCTCCTGTGGGGGTGGAAAGGACACACATCTCGGGCTGCTCCCACTCTGTCTTCCTTCCTGAGGCTCCAAGAGTCCTCTGGTCGTGTCCTTTCTGTTTGAAAACCTCCCTTTGCCCATTGTTGGAGGGCAGGGCTGCTAGTGGCAAATTCATTCCCTGATTTACGTATTTATTTCTGCCTGAGAACTTTGTCTTTGTTTCCCCTTCACCCCTGAAGAGTATTCGGGGTTGGCAGTGCTACTCTTTCAGCCCTTGAAAATATGCCACTTCTGCCTGCCGATGCAGGGGACGCGGGTTCGTGCCCCGGTCCGGGAGGATCCCACGTGCTGCGGAGCGGCTGGGCCCGTGAGCCGTGGCCGCTGAGCCTGCGCGTCCGGAGCCTGTGCTCCGCAACGGGAGAGGCCACAGCAGTGAGAGGCCCGCGTACAGCAAAAAAAAAAAAGAAAGAAAGAAAATATGCCACTTCCTTCTGGCCTCTGTGATCTCAGACGAATCGGCTGCTGCTGGAACCGTCAGTAATGTGTTTCCTTCTAGATATTGCAAAGATTTTGGTTTGTCTTTAGCTTCTAGAAGTGCAATCATGATGTGTCTTGGCATGGGTTTGGGGGTGTTTTCCTACTGAGAATTTGTTCAGATTCTTGAATCTGTAGGTTTACGTCTTTTACCAAATTTGGGGAGCTCTCAGCCGTTGTTTATCCTAATTCTCTTTCAGCGTCACTCCCCTCCCATCTCCTCTGGGACTCTGGTGCCACAAAGCCACATCTTCTTAATTGTCCCACAGGCCCCTGAAGCTCCGTTCACGTCTTTTGCACTGTTCCTCTCTGCTGTTCAGACTGGGTGAATTCCCACGGGGGCTCAAGTTCACCGATTCTACGCACTGCCCCCCCGACTCCGCCAAGGAGCTGGGGTTCATTCTGTTCGTGAGTATTTTGTCCTGGAATTTCCATTCGATTCATTATAATCACTTCTGGATTTTTGCTAAGATCTTCTATTTGGTTCAAGAGAATTTGTAATTGCTTGTTGAATCATTCTTAGGGTGGCTGCTTTAAAACCTTTGTCCAATGGTCCCAGCACCTGATTCATCCAGTGTTGGTGACAACTGACGGTCTCACCCAAGTTGTGATTTTCCCGACTCTAAGTCTTATCCTTGGGACCTCCCTGGTGGTCCAGTTGCTAGGGCTCCGCGTTCCCAGTGCAGGGGGCCCGGGTTTGATCCTTGATCAGGGAACTAGATCCCACGTGCCGCAACTAAAGTATCCCACATGCCACAACTGGACATCCCGCGTGCCACAATGAAGATCCTGTGTGCTGCACCTGAGGCCCGGCGCAGCCAAGTAAATAAATTTTTTTTTTAATGCTTTTTAAGTCTTACCCTGACATTTGTCCATCGTGACGGGAAACCATGGGTCCTGCTTGAACCTTCCGTTTTTGCCTGCAGCCACCTGTCTAGGCTTGGCCCTGGCTGTGCTGTGAGCTGCAGTTGGTCTCACGGGCACGCACGTCTCGGCCTGTGCAGCCCTGCTGAGTCCGCTTGGTTTGTCTGGTTCCCGGGAGCTCGCACCGGCCCTGCTTGTGCTCCTTAGTGGCGGGGGGTGGGGGCGCAAGGAGCTTCCCCAGGGCCCCTGGGTGCAGGGGGCTCTCTGGCCTGTAGGGAGGAAGGGGTTTCCAGGGCAGACACGTGCCCCTTCTGTAGGTCCCTCCCCTGGCCCAGCTCCTGGTCCCTTGGTAGGAGAGCCGGTCCGAGGGAGGAAGGAGCCGCTGCTGGGCCTGGTCCCCCTCCTCGCTGTCTTGGGGGAGACAAGGCTGGGCTGGGCCTGGTCCCCCTCCTCCGCTATCTCAGGGGGACGCGTGCTCCACGCCACCTGCGCCTTGGGCCTGGGCCGCCTCCCTCTGTGGTGAGATGACCGCTGCCATTTTGTCCCCCGCTTCTGGCCCAAACCTCTGCCTTCCTCTAGGCGGCCCCTGCCCGGGGCTCCTCTGGCTGCATCCGGCTGCTTCCGGGGTTTGTAGCCTGGCGTAAGGAGGAGCAGGAAGGGGGCTCAGCCACCTGCTCAGGCCAGAAGTGGGAACCATTTCCAACCTGAGGTGGAACAGGGCAGACCATAAGCGAGCGCAGCAGTGCAAGGACAGAGAAGGACCACGGGGACGCCCCAGATGCCCCGCTGCACCCCCACTGGCCCCCCTTTGGGAGCTCACGGCCAGGACCCCAGGGGGCTCTGGAACCCTCCTGCCTCTGAGGGGCAGAGTCCGGCCCCACCCGGATCTTTCCTTAGAGGTGCCTCAGGAGCGGCCGCGTCCCCGCCCGGCTGGCCGAGCGATGCCCGAGCCTGGTGCCGGTGAATCTGCAGCTCCATCGGGTCTCCACCCTCGCTTCTCAAAGGCCCTGGATTAACGTGGCTTTGAAATCTGTGTCTGCTGAGGGTCGCGACAAAGACAGATGGTCCGACTATAAACCTCACAGCCTCAGCGGGGGCCGCGCTGCCCAGGGCGGCGTTCCGGCCTCTGAGACTCCGTCCCGAGCGGACGCCCGGGGCCCGGCGCCTCCTGCGCCAGCTCCTCCGGCCGGTTCCCCCGCCCCGTCCCCGTCCCCGGGCTGAGCTGGGCATCTGGTGAACCACGCAGGTTTGCATTTCAAACCACTCCATGAGAGAGCGGCCTGTGCTGGGGGGACGCGCAGCCAGAGCAGCCAGCGCGAGCCCCGCCCCCACAGGGCCCTCGGGAACCCCCGTGTCCCCTCGGGCGCGAGGTCGGCTTCGGGCGGGCCACCAGCCGCCCCCCGAGGTCCGGCCCTGCAGCCACACAACGGCGGCTCTGGGGGCCCCGCTGGCAGCGGAGGCTGCCCCCTCCCCTGCCGGTGCCCTCCGAGGGGCCTGGGATGAAGAGGCTTCGGGGGGTGAGGCCGCCTGCCCGCCCAGCACCGCTGCAGGGCCGGCTGGGCAGCCTGGAGGTCCTGTGCACCTTCCCCCAGGAGCCTGAGACCCTGTATGCTTCCCCACACCAGCCCTGACCCCTCACCCCGCTCCTCTGCCGGGAGAAGCGACGGGCCCCTACCCTGTCGCTTCTGAGAGGGCAGAGCTGAGGACGGGGGCTCCTCCGAGACCAGAGCTGGGTGGGTGGAGACCAGCCCTGGACACAGCTCTCGTGTGTGTAACACGTAAACGCACCAGGGAGCCCACACCTGGCAGGGGAGGGACACCTGAGCGATGCTGGCAGGGCCTCCGGTGAGCCCGGCCAACGACTGCTCCATGCGGGGGCAGGTGTAATGGAACACCGCAGACGCTCTCAGCACGAATTAGCCGTGACCCTGGGCAACTTGCCTGGGCCTCGGTCTCCTCCCGTAAGAAGGAGGTGGGGAAGTGGTGGCCTGCTTGGAGCAGCCAGGGGTCGGGGGCTGGGAGCTAGCCCCCTGGGACCTATGGGTCCACAGCCACCCAGAGGAGCAGAGCCTAGGAGGACAGAGACGCACCTGCCAACACAGCCGCCAGACACACCTCACAGAGCCTCGTGTGCAAACGGTGGCCCCAAGCCGGCCACCTGGGGGGGGGGTGAGGCAGGCAGGCCCCAGGCCAGGCCCCTGGCCTGCTGCCCCGAAACCACTCAGACAGGGCCCAGGCGCTCCTGGCTCTAGACGCTCACCCACCCCGATCCCGCCAGGCCGTCACCTGCAGACCCTGATACGCCCTGTAGGGGCGTCGATAGCCCTTCTTTGCCTCCAGGTTCAGCCTCGAAGAGGCCGTCCTTCGGCCCCCAGCCTCACGCTGCACCAGCGTCGGTGCCTCAGACCCTCATCCAAGAGCAGGCTCGAGGCGGGAGGGGCGGGGCCGTCCCAGGGCCCCCGCGTGACGACGCACGTGGAGCCCGCCCTGCTCCCAAGGCATCCTTCGGGATCCGCGTTTGGGGCTCAGCGCGGCCTCCCGGGGAATCGCGCTCAGGGCGGGCGGGCAGGGCCGGGGGCCTCGCGTGTCCCCCACAGGCTGCGGGGCTACCATCTTCCATCCGGAGCCTCGGCGCGCGGCCCCTTGGGGACGCACACCCGCCCAGGTCCTCTCACGGAGCAGGGCTTAATCACGGGGTCTCCTTGTTGACGGGGGGGAGCTTTTCAAGAGCAGATTGACCAGATTAACGGTCCCGGGTTCTTCCAGGAAGAGTCCGCGCCGTCTCTCGTTCCATCACCAGTCTGTGAATTGTGCCTCCACCCTCCCTCCCTCCCTTGGCTAATGTACGGCTCTCAGGCCAGCTCTGGGGGTCCAGCAAGGACCAGCGACGCCCGGCTTCCTAAGGCGGAAAAACTTGTACGGACAGCGTGTCCACAACGTGATGGACGAAGTACCAGCAACTGCACTTCCCACCTGCGGACTTGACACCCTTTGTACGGAACATCAAATAGCTCACGGGGTGGACGCTTACGGCCACCCCTCCCACCCTAGAACCTGCCTCGGACTCCACCACTAGCCCATGCAGAGCCAGGGTCGCCCAGACGGGCCCTGTCTGTGGCTCCCAGGTGCCCAGGGAGTGGACGGAGGGGCAGCTGGTCACGAACTGAGCTAAGCAGGGGTAGCCAAGGGACACGCAGCCCGCGTCTGCCACCAGGGACGGGGCAGGGCTCCCCAGAGGAAGTCGGGCAAGAGGCGGTCCACTCATTTGCCAAATTGTTTGAATCAGATTTTTAAAACTGTGACCCTCCCCCCAGCAAAGGTACTCAACTGCTCAGGCCTGGAGGGTCGGGTGGGGACTGAGGCTGTCGGGCGCTCACACCGTAGACCATGCGTTGAGGCCCTTTTTACAGATGCGAAGACTGGGTCCCAGAGGAGCCAAGTGCCTTGCTTGAGCCTGAAAAGAAAAGAGGGCTTTATCCGGTGTGAAAGCTTCATGTTTTAACACTATCCAGCCGTCTTGTCCGTTTCTCATTACTTTGCTTTAAAAGCCCCGCTGGTGAGAGGGAGCGGCTGCTCTCTGGCCCACGCAGCGCCAGCTCTCGCATCTGGAGACAGCGAGGACGGCTTCCGGCTTCTTTAGGCCAGGGGTCAGGGCGCGGCCGGCCCTGGGAACGCGAGGTCCACGGGGACCTTCCTTCTCCGTCCCGACGCCCACCCTTACCACCAGGGAGAGCGTCCCCGCCTACCAGGGATTTGCGTTGTTTTGTGGGTTTTGGGGGGTTTTGTTGTTGCTGCTATTGTTTACCATTGGGCAGATTTTGTGGTCAAACTGGAAAGTTCAAACCACCCGAGTGAGCCCAGTGCAGTTTCTGGAATGTTCCCTGCAGTGAATTTACCAGAAGGAACCATCAAATTTAAATCTAGAGCTTTTGTAGTTATTTCTGTAATTGGCCAGGAAAATCAACCTTTATAAAGCCAATGCGTTGTTTGAACTATGCCTTATTCCGTAAGAATTTCGTTAAAGCAATTACATCTTAATCAATGTGGCCAAGATCATGGATGGCACTTCATCTCATAACAGACCCTGTATGCTGTAGCAATTAGCAGCCAGCAAATGAGCAGGACACAGCCAATCGCGAGGCCTGCGTAATGTTTTCATTACAGGAGCTGCTAATAATCTATTAATCTCCCTCTAAACACCCAGCAACGTGAACACATTCCTCACCCCAAAGCTGGTTCTATGAAATAGCTTTAAGTCCACAAACTGGCACGCAGGAGGTAGCATGTCAGCGGATGATTTATGGCGTGAATTGAACACCTTTGTGTGAATAAAGACATAATTAACCCCCAGGAGCAAATTGTCATAATAGCAAACACGTTCGCTCAAGGCTGACCCTGCAGGGCTCGCCCGTGGCCCACGCGGCCCGCCCAGAGCCGTCTGTGTGCCCACGAAGGCCCGTGTGTCCGGATCCATCCGTGCACCCGGGGACATCCGTCTGTCCAGGCCTGCCTGCTTTGAGGCGTCTTAGCCCTGAGTTGGCCCTGACCCTGCTGGAAAGCCCCTGCAGCCGTCCCCAGGCCCCAGTCAGCCTCGGCCACCTCAGAGAGCCGGCAGGGTCCCCCCGACGAGGAACGGGCTAGGGAAACCGTGCCTTCTGCATTCGAGACAAAAACATTAAATCAGTTCATCTTTTCCAAATGCAGGTAAAACGGAATAATGCAAATCTAATGGGGCTCCCGGAATCTAACCTAATCTGTCCTTTATCTTCTCCAACAGAAATCAAACACTGTATGATCTCACTTATATGAGGAATCTTAAAGAAAATACCCCCAAACTGAACTCACAGATACAGAGAACATATTGGTGGTTGACAGAGGCAGGCAGTGGGTCGGGGGAGAAAGGGAGGAAGGTGGTCAAAAGGTACAAGCGTCCAGAGAAACGTTAAATTCTGGAACAGCCCCTCCCTGGGGGTTGTGTCTGCTGCTCTAATCCTTGAGTCGACCTGCGGGGGTGAGCTGGACTCTTACACACCCAGCACTTTGCACTGTTAAGAACGCTTGGGCCCTGACACAATTATTTTAAAATGCATACATTTATGGTAGGTTTTTTTCAATACAAAAGGTTACCAAATCGGCTTAAGGTTAAAGTTACAGCTGAAGGGGTAGAGGGAGGGCTGGGCAGTGGGTGTGGGTCCCGCCCGGCCAGACCCCAGCGGGGCTTACGGGGAGCCGGCGGGTACCCCGCGGTGCGGCCTCTGTCCTGGAGGAGCCTCCGTCTCCGCGGGGGAGACCCTGCTCTCGGGACATGGGCGGTGGGGAGACTGGGCGGGTGACGGGGACCCTGGCCGGCAGTCGCTGGAGCCCTCACTGGACGAGGGGGTCGGGGAGGACCAGCCCTCTGAAGGGACGGGGCGCCGCATGGGGGCGAAGGGGGACTTCTCCGTCTGAGGTCAGACGGAGCCTCCCGCAGACGCACCTAAGCCCTGAAAGCAGCCTTCCGCGACGCTGGGCCTCCTCTCACGTCTGAGGGTCACTCTTGCCTTGTGTCCAGGAAGCTCAGATTGCAGATCCAATCACCCCCGCCCCCTCTGAATTATCAGACTCTGGCTCTTTGCTATTTTTGCATTTTCACCCTCCCACTGACCTGTGTTCTCTTTACGGTAAAAGCCTCACATCCCTTTTGGAAGCACATGGGCGATACCCGAAGTCTGGTGGGAGAACACAGCCCAGGCAGCCCACGAGATCCCCTCTTCTGCCCACGACCCCCCTCCACCAACAGGCCTGCTTCGCCTCTGGGCCCCGGGGCCTCGGGGGTGTGGGGAGCCCACGGCCCTTCTCAGAGAAATGATTTTAATGCATAAAGTAAAAACGCAGGATTATGACAAATGCACCCAGCTGTGGAAATGTTTCTTTAAAAACACCATCATGAGATAGTGATATCAACTCATTAAATAGCAATATCCTGTTCTAATGAATTCTGTAATCTTGACATAGTGACTCCTGTAAATGATATTCTGAGATTTCTGCAACAAGGGCAGTGTGATGTGAGCCATGATTTCTGGTGACATGAACTTAATTCACGGCGTTAAGAAGTGTCAGGTTCCTGGCCTGTCTCTACAGCCCACCGGCCCTGAGCCCCATCCTGTAGGTAAGGAGGAGTCCAGCCTCAGCCTCCAGCGGCGCCCCTGCTCCAGGCAGGGCCGGGTGCTGGGGGCCTGATGCTCTGCCCGCGGTCACCGTGCCCCCCGCCCAGCCTGGAGCAGCCCCGACGTGGGTCCCGCCCGGCCAGGGCAGCCAGAGGGCACCGCGCGGCCCCTCCCCACGCCCCAGGGACCTCTGTGTCGCCCACACCCCTCAACCAGTCCAGCTCCACCCCGGTCCGGAGCCGAGACGGCAGAGAAGAGCCCTAGCAGGTGCTTTCGGTGCTGGGACACAAGCCCCCAGGCAGGGGTCCGGGGTCCGTGCACCCCCTGCGGCCGGAGAATAAGCACCACGTCCCACGCGTCGCCCGCACCGGCCACCCCGGCTGAGCCCCCGGCCCCGTTCCCAGCAGCCCGCCGGGTGGGCAGCCTTCCTCCAGGCTCACAGGGTGGGGGGCCTCCACCCCAACTCCGGCTCCCCCTTGTCTAGGCGCAGGTCTCACCCACAGGCCCAGGATGTCCTTTCGGCCGAAGGTCGGCTGGTGCCCGTCCCCGCAGGCGATCCCCTCCCCAGAACCCCCAGGAGTTCTGGGGGTTCTGGTGCCCAGGGCCGCCCGGTTTCCGGCGACCTGGCCGGTCTTCCGCCCGATAGTCGCCCGTCCCGGGAAACCCCTGTCCTGGGCCCAGGCAGCCAGAGAGTTAGTCGCCCTAAGGCCCAGCATCCTCCGCAGACCCCCAGGTCCCGGGTCCGAGCACGGGTGGTGCCGCCTCCCCTCCCCGGAGCCTGCTGGGCCGAGGGGATGAGGGGAGCAGCCCTTGGAGGACACAGTGCGGGAGCTGCGGGCGTGGAGCCTGCAAGTTCCGCCACCTCCTCCCTGCGGCCTGCTTCCATGTGGGTGAGGGTCCCGGGGCCGCCCTGGCCGAGCTCCCAGCCTGGAGGCCGGAGGCCTGGATCACGGTGTCCAGGGCCGAGCTCCCCAGAGAACGACCAGAAGGCGCTGCTTCTCTTCCAGCCGCTGGTGGTGCCGACAGCACCTGGCCTGTGGCCACAGCAGCCCTGTCTCTGCCCCTTCACCTCTTCACCCCGCGTTCCCTCTGGGCCTGTGTGTCCTCCTCTCCCGAGGACAGTCACAGGGTTAGAGCCCCCCCCAGGATGACCTCCTCCCGCTAATTACATCTGCGAAGACCCTCCATAAAACGCCCCACCCCGAGGTGCCAGATGGACGTGAGCTGGGGGGTTACTGCTCAGCCCGGTGCGGCCGGCGTCCGTAGCAGGGGAACCACAGGCACCCTCACCCCATCCCCGTGGGCCCCTTTGCTCTGTCACTCTGGGGTCCCGGGACCCCAGGGAGCCTTGGCATCTGATCCAGCTGTGGGAGCTTTTATGGATCTGTCCAAAAGGGCCACCCTGAAGCCCAAACCGCGAGCGGGCAATGTCTTGAGACCTGCCCCCTGCTGGCAGCTGACCAGCACCCTCTTCAGCCTGAATTCTCGGAGCCCCAGACAGCACAGGCTGCAGAGCAGGCCTGGCAGCAGACGCGGGCGGCCCGCTCGGGGCGGTGTGAGGGCCGCCCACGCCCAGCCGGACGCCCCACAAAGGTCAGGAAGGCACACGTGAGGGGAGCCTCGTCCAGCACCCTCTGGGGCTTGGGAAGCCCTGTGGTCAAACCTGTCAACGTCTCTGCAAGGAAACAATTTTCATCCACACAGGAGGTGAGTAAAGACTCCATAGGCCACGCTCACATCAGGACACCTGTCCCACCAGGGCTGGCCGCAGCCACTGATTCCCGTGCAAGGTCCCCTGTGCCTCCGTCGCAGGTGGGCTTTCAGACCAAGAGCCGCCCTATCAACCCAGTTTCTCCACGTCCCATCACAGCCCCAACCTGCCTGACGGTGGCAAGTTAAACCTCATCCTTAGGGCTCTGACAAGGCCTGGGGTCCAGCAGACTCTGGGAAAGGGCCCTTTGGTCCTAGGGCTGCAGCAGCCTATATTGTCCACACCCAGGCTTGGCCCCGGGTCTGCGTGGAAGCCAGGACCCCAGTGGGCGTGGGCAGTGCAGCCCTGACAGGTCCCGATGACTCCAGGTGTTTTAGGGAAACCAAGGCGGTCCCCGCACGGGGAGAACCCCCAGCCCCTTCCCCTAACTCAGGCCACTGAGCACTGCCTCCCGGGCGTGTACGTGCAGCGCGCTGGCTCTGCCCACCTCTGACCCTCAGGAGCAGGCTGGAGCTGCGCTGAGGCGGGGACAGGAGGCCAGAAGCCCTCAGGGTTCCCTCACAGCCCCCGCCTGGGGGAATGGCTAAAAGCACTCTCCTGAGCCCGGCGCTGTCGGCCGCAGAGACCGGAGGTGCGACCGCGGTGCAGCTAACGCTCAGCCTGGGCCCAGCTGCCCCACGTGGGGTCAGCAGTCACGCCCCGCCCCTCCCAGCCAAGCGAGACTCGCTCCCCCGGGTTTGGGGACTGCGGTAGGAAAGCCGGTACAATCAAGCACCCCTCCTTGAAACCTGCAAACTTCGGCCTCGTTACCCAGGACACTATCTCATCAGGACCAAGCGCCCTGGGACCCCAAGCCTGTGCAGAAAAACTCCGAAAAGTCACAAGAGGCAAGAGGGGAATATTTTTCTTTTTAAATCTGACCGAAAGAAGAGGTTTTACCCTCTCTGTTATACCACTGTAATTTAAACTTACTTCTAAAATTGTTTAATACATTTTTTATTTTAGATTAGTTTTAAATTTACATAAAAGCTACAAAAATAGCAGAGAGTTCTCGTACAGCCCACAGCCAGTTAGCCGGTTGCTACCGTCTTGCATTACTGTGGGAAAACGTCATAAATATGCACTAGATGGATACTACACGGTGAACCAGTATTGACACGTTAACTAAATTCCACAGTTGGTTCCGGCTTCCTCAGCGTCCCCGCATGTCCTCTCTCTGTCCCAGGAGCCCAGCCAGGTAGCCGCAGGACACGCGCTCATCACGTGTCCCCAGGCTCCTCTGGGCCGAGGCAGCTTCTGAGACGTCCCCTGTCTCTGACGCCCCCGTGGCCTCGAGGAGAGCGGGTCAGCCGTCTGGTACAACGTCCCTCTGTTGGGACTTGGCCGCTGTTTTTCTCAGGAGGACCCTGGGCTGATGGGTTCGGGGACAAGTTCTCATCACATCGTATCAAAGGTGAGGCCCCCTGGGTCACCTGGCTGCGGCGTCTGTCTCCTGCGGGGGGGGGGGGAATCCACGGAAATTGTTTGGAATTCTTCTGCGTAGGAGATCGACCTGTTCCCTCCCTAAATGTACTTTTTAGTATAATTCCTAAGCTTTTTACAAAGTCATTGTGTAGCCTTTGTTAGAAAGGTAAGGGTAATTTATCATTTTTTTCTAACAGAAAAATGCAGAAAAACAGGTTCCTCTTAGCTGTCCTACTCGCTTTTGAAGGGGGGTCGCTTCGCTGGCCTCCCAGGCTTCAGAGCCCAGGGAGTGGGGAGCCCCACCCCCCAGTCGATGAGGGTGGCCGCGGGAAATCACTCCTCCACTCCCCGCGGGAGGGTGGCGGGCGGGGGGAGCCCCAGCCTGTGATGGGGCCACCCACCGAGGGCCCCCTGGAGAGATGGGGACCCCATTGCACCCTCCACCCCACCCACGACCCCTGTGCTCCCAGCAACCCATCAGGGACCAGAGGCCAGAGGCCCGGTGCCTCCCTGCCCCAGACAGCCGTCTGCCCACGCCCTCAGGCCTTTCCTCCCCCAGAACCCCCAGCAGGAGCGTCCCCTCCCAGGCCCCTCCAGGGTGGAGGGCGGGGACCGATGCACCCCCCAGCATCCTCCGCCCAGGGACGCCCCACACACCCGCTTAAAGGGAGTTTTCTGCTCCGAGAAACAGCCCGCGGGCCCAGCCCAGTGAAGGCAAGGAAGACCCCCAGCCTTCCCAGCTGCGCGGTCCCAGGTCCCATGGCGGCACAGAGGGGAGCCTTCACCCCCAGGAGCCTCATGGCCCAAGACCCCTCCCGGGTCACCACGTGGCGTGGGCGTCCCCGCGGGGCTCGCGTGGAGTGAGGGAGCCCACCCAGTGGTGCCTGGTGGACGCTGGCCTCGGGACCTTGGGCCCAAGGGAGCCCCGCGAGGGTCGCTCGGGGTCAGTGCTCGGCCTTGCGGGGTCCAGGAGCAGCTGTGGGCGGGAGGGAGCGAGGGCCGTAATCTAATATCTTCCTTCTGGCTGCCGTGATCGCACGCTAAGAGCTGCTGTCTCTTAATTAAGCTCCGCTCCCAAATCCTTTTAACCACGCAACTTTAAAAGGAGCATGTGTCTCTCCAAATTAGCTTTGTATCTAGGAATAATAAGACAGCAAGAGTGTGTTAATGAACTTACACGAGCTCCCAGGGCCCATCAGCGGGGGGTTTTATTTGCTTCAAAGGGAACCAGCATCCATTACGCTGAGAGGATGCTCCAGGCCCCGCCGGGCACACCTCCTGCGTCCTCACAGACTCTGCCCCTGCCGCAGACAGGAGGTTCAGAGAGCTGCCCGCGGGCCCCAGCGGCCCGGGATCCGGGACCCCCGAGGCTGCCCCAGAGAGCCCACGCTATATGACAAATGATCGGAAGGTTTTACCCCAAATATTCGTTAAAGTAATATGCGGACTCTGCCTGGAGTGAGTGCTTTTTAAAAAAAAAGTCAGAGAAAATCTTTTTCAAAGAGTGGACTTTTCAAGGCACAGGAACTGGACTCTGGGCCCGCTGTCTCGGACCTGCGGCCTGGGGGCCCGTGCCCTGCCTGCACAGGGGCCAGGCCAAGGACCGGCGGGTTTTCTGAAGCAGGTGGCGGGTCATGTTCCAGGCCAGCGGGGGAGGGGGCCACCTGGAGAGTGCTGGGGCCTCGCTGCCCCCCACTCGCCCCCGTCCCTCCCCCAAGCGCGGCCGCCTGCAGAGCTCAGCAGGTCGCTCGCCCTGAGCGCTTGGGCACCACGTACAGACTGCGGGATCAAAGCGGGGAGACTTGGAAGAGGCCGCGAGCCGGACGCGGTCAGAAGCGCCGCCCCCCCCCCGCCCCCCCGTGACGCTGAGTAACCCCCGGCAATTCTCTGTCTGGGAGACAACTCTGAATTCTCTTTATAAGCCCCCATCGGAGGAAACATGCCCACCCGCCTTCCGGAGGCCAGGGTCGTCCGAAGTCCTAGGCCGTGCCCGGAGCAGAGGGCCGGCCGGGTGACCCTCCGGGAGGAGTGCCTGCCACCGGGCTGCGCTCAGGCAGGGCCACGAGGGCGGCGGAACAGAAGGGCCGAGGAGGTGAGAGGACGGCAGGGGCGCTGCCCCTGGACGCCACGGGCTCCGGACGCTTGCCCCGCGGCCGCGGGTCCCACCGCGGGCTCCTGAGCAGGTGGTCGGCTCCAGGAGGGGCAGCGGTCCCCGCCGCCTCGAGGCCCAGCCGAGGCGTCCGCCCTCAGGCACAGGAGACCCGGCCGTGGGAATGAAGAGAGAGGAGGCTGGGGGAGGAAGAAGGCGCACGGAGGTCAGCTGGGAGACGGGCCTGGCGGGTAGGGGGGGCTGGACCGGGAGGAGGACGATGGCTGATTAAAGCCAGGAGACAGGTGACACGTGAGCAAACCCTGAGCAGAGGACGGGACTAATGCAGTGAGCGCAGAGGCCACCGTGGTGACTGGACAGAGCCCTCTGCGGACGATGTAAACTCCTAGAGAGCAAAGGTCGTTCGCACTGCTTTATACCCAGCTCTGGAAATGCCCCTGGCGCTCACCACCGGGTGCCGCAGAAAAGCGGGGGGCTGGGCAAATGACAGCGGGGGCGGCGCCTACACTGGGACAGCCGGGGGCCTCCTA
Organism: Physeter macrocephalus; assembly: GCF_002837175.3. Lineage (NCBI taxonomy): Eukaryota > Metazoa > Chordata > Mammalia > Artiodactyla > Physeteridae > Physeter > Physeter macrocephalus. The sequence goes on along the minus strand of NW_021145766.1, from coordinate 15,447 downwards.
CGTGACCTGGGATGTCGTGCGTTTCACAAAGAGAGAAAGAGGGTCCAGTGATGCCAAACAGCTCGCCCAAACGGCTGTCGGGGTCGCTGACAGAACCAGGACCAGGACCTATGACCCCTGACCCCAGCGCCCTGGCCGGGGTCCGTTTCACTCTACCGATTATCCAACCACGGCCAGCCGGATAGCAGCCAAGATATCCGACTGGCTGTCGAGATGTCCGACTCCAGCCGCAATTCTGTCCCCAGAGCAGCGCTGGCTGGTACCAGTGCAAGATGTCACCGTCCTTCTCGGCCGCGTGGACGCCTGCCCGGAGGCAGGACCCGTGGCTGGCAGGGCTGCTGGCCCCGAGCTCGAGCCCACGTGGCCCCGGGCTGTGCTGGTCTGCCACGCACGCGCAGGGAAACCAGGTGATCCGGTGTCACTGAACTGTCCCGGACAAAGCAGACGATCCTGACTCGGTCACATGTTGACCCTTGGACACAGATCTTTTTACTGTTCTGTGTGAGCAGACGGGAAACACACATCCAAGTGCGGCGGGGCCTCAGGAAGAGCGTGCAGACGAGTTGTGGGCTGAATCCACCCACTTTCACTTGAAAGAACAGCTGACAAGCTGTGGTCACTGGGACGTGGGCGTCACGCAGACGTTTCTAGAAAACGAACCAGGTGAGCCTGTGCTTTAAGTAAACAACGGACAGAATTTGTTGCCGATGACAAAATGTGAGCTTTCAAGCAAAAATTAGAGTTTTGGAACACTTGCAGCTGTCACTGCACTCTTCCCAACGCTTCGACTTTTGCAAGGCACTTGGTGGTGACTTTCTGATATTGTACCAAGAAATGTGTCTACGTGTGGAAGGTCTGCACGATCCGGTGAACTAACTTTCTCCAAACGACAAGCATCCAAACCGTGCTTGGGTAGCAGATCCACTCGGGACGCAGTGTAGACCATCATGTGCCAGGCTCTGAGAAGCCTGCCTTGTGTGGTTTCAGATTCCATAGGGCAGCTAACCTTTAAGAAACTACCATTTATCAACTTTTGTGTAACATCAAAGAAGACTGTGCACACTTATCTGAAAGGGTTAATAGAAGTAATCCAATAATCCAACTAAACTTTAGTGTGTGGCCCGATTTTCTTCTGCATTTCAGCCAGAGCAGTTTGAACACAGAAGCAGACGTGAGAATCCAAGTGTCTGTTAAGCCAGACACGAAAGAGATTTGCAAAAAGTGTAAAACGATGCCATTTTTTTCTCACTAAAACTTGTTATGTTTCATAAAAATGTCATTTATGGTAACGCTTGATGGGTTTATTCTTGTTACTTTTAAATGAATCAATCAATAAATGATTGTAAATTTCTCAGTTTTCATTACTACTATGGTGCATATCAATAGGTACAACCCACATAAACAAAAGCTCTTGGGGGCTTTGATAATTTTTAAAGGTGTTCTGAGATTCCCCCCAAATTAGTAACTGCTAGATATTGTAGCCTAGCACAAGTCAGGAGTTTTCTAAAGGCCTCTTTGTGAATCAATGTTTAGCTTAATCCCCGTATAACAGCTGCAGAGGACCTTCCAGAAAGCGCAGCAGGGGATCTGTCCGCGGCTGCAGGACTGTGCTCCCTGGGGCCCGGCCCGAGTAGCCGCCACCCTGAAGCCCACCGTGCCTTCCTGTTTCATGCCCATCCGCCTACAGGCCCTTTCAGCGTCTTTCTATCAGTAGATTCTACACTGTCCTGATGCCACCCATTCGGTCAGCGACCTCACCTCTCCAGGCCCTGAAAACGCCTACGTTTTCTTTGAACAAAACGTAATTCCATCAGGCCCCTGGGCGTCTGCACTGCTGAGCTGCCCCAGGTGACGCAAACATGATAAGTCCCTTCCTCGACTCAAGAGCCCACGGCGACCGGTGTGGATCTGAGCCGCCAGGAAGGCCCCCCCACAGTGCTTGTGACCTTCGCACGGGGTGGTGAGCGTTCACCAGGGCCCCCGGGCCAAGCTCCGGGGCAGGAGGAACTGCAACATAGCAGGACTTTCCAGTGGTGCCCCCCAGACGCCACAGGGACCCCTGGCAACCTGGCCAGGGATTCACTACCCTGCTGTGAGCACTGCCAGAGAAAACTCACAAGAACAGCAAATACTCCTGTAGTTCAAGTCTGTCCCAAGTTTTCACTGTTCATCTGCAGGGAGGGAGGCGTGGAGGGGAGAAGGGAGGGTGCACGCCCGCCTCCACGTGGCCCTGATGACCTGAGCCGTGAGCCCGGCCTCCGGGAATGGATCCCGATGGACCCTGGAGGGACCCCCGGAGACAGAGCAGGGGCATAGGCGAGCGGGCGAGAGGGAGCCAGGGGCCCCAGTGCGCGCGGGTCTGCGGGACCCTCCAGGCCTCCTCCGTGGTCCCAGGGGCCCAGCTGGTCCTCCAGGCCCCGGGCCACCACGGAGGGTGTGGGAGGGCTGGTCACACTGTGTCAGGGGGTCTTGGCAGTGAGGGTGGAGAGCCTGGAGGTGAAGGGCCTGGAGAGCAGACAGGAGAATCGCAAACACGGCCCCTGCCTGCCTGCAGCTCCGTGGTCACCAAAGCGGGTCCCGGGCACCCATCGCTGAGTGACCGGGTCCCTGAGGAAGGCCTGCAGCACCTGCCCCTCTGCCCCCAGCGTCTGAGGACCCCGGGGCGAAGCGGCCTCTTCCCTGCTGTGTAACTCCCATCCCACGGTCGGTGGGCAGCCTTGGGCGCGGCTTCAGGGGCGGGAACCTTGCCTCTGGGCTGTCTTGGCGGCAGGGGGCTGGGGGCAGGGGGCTGCGTAGGCCTGAGCCGCCCTCCCCGCCCTCCCCAACCTCCCTCTGTCCCCCCTTCCGGCCCCCACGAGGTCCCTCTGGGTCTGATCCCCGAGGAGACCGGTTCCCTCGGCTCCGTTCCAAACCATCTGCCTGCGTGTCCTCGAAAGCCGCTCAGGAGACCACTGAGACTGCACCTCCCAGGTGGGGAGGGACCCCCGGGCTGGCAGGTCTGTGAGGCCAGGAGAGCAGCCCCCGCAGCCCGGGGCAGGCGGCCCGGGAGACCCGGGGCAGGTGGAGGACCCGTGACTGTGGAGTCCCTCCCGAGGGGCCTCCCAGGTGCTCCGGGGAGATCGGGAAGACTTAGCAACAGGCGCTCAGAAAAATCCAGACAACTGGAGAGTCCTAAAAGCCGTACAAGGGAGGATGTAGCTCCAGTACGGCTGGCAGGGGAGGCACCAAGTCTGCAAACACCGATGAGCCCGGGGGTGAACGCAGCGGTTTGTCGGTGTTGCTCCAAGTCCACGTTCAAGCCTCTGGTTCCAGACTTCGCAGCCGTCCTGTGGGCCATGCGCCCAGCAGGGAGCCAACATCCTCTCAAAGGATACCGTCCACCACACCGCCCGGCAGCTGGACAACAGCAAGAAGCACGGTGGACTGTGCAGGGGTCAGAGAGCCGAGCTCCCCCCGGCCGGACAGGAAGCCCCTCGGGAAGGCCGAGCCCACGGCCCGCCGTCTAGAAACACGGGCGAAACGCTAGGTGGACGTCGCCGCTCAGGCTGCGGACGGTGGGCCGGGGGGATGCACGACCTAGTGCACTTTTTCTTGTGACTTTGATAAAAATGGTAGTAATTTAGTAATTTGACAGTAATTTGTAAATTACTTTGATAGTAATGTAAGAAATGAAACCCACACGTCTGACCGTGTCGCTCGCCGTCTGTCACCTAAGGACCCGGTGGAACCCACAGCCTCTCGGCTCGGCCGCGCCCTGCGCTGGGCGGGCGCCTTTCCTCGGCGCCCTGGAGCCGTCTGAGCTGCCATTTCAACAGCGTGAGCCAGTGGAGGAGGCCACACCTGCAGAGCAGCAGGGCCGAGGTCAAGATCAGGATCTCAGACACAGACGGGAAAGGCAGGCTGGCGCGTTTGCCTTGGGTTTTGATGGAGGAGCGGCTGAGGAGTTTGGTGTGTCTTGTTGAGAGAGGAGTTATTTCCCAAGCGGGTCAAAATAAATAATTTATTGTGGGCTTCCTCTGTCAACAAAAGCGAGCCTCCTTTGGGGGGCAAATTGTCAGCGGGGACATTAAGATGACGGCACCCCTGGGGGCCAGGATGCAGGGGAAACCAGGGCGCCGACGCGACGCCTTGGGTGCGGACCCATCTGGAGGCCGGGGGTCAGCCTCGCGCTGACCTGGAGCCCCCGGGGGCGCTCAGCGCCCGGGCCTCCCAGCCAAGCTGCCGCCACCCAGGGGTCAAGCGTGCTCTTTAAAAGGGCGGCCTGGGGTCCCCAAGTTGGGGGCACAGAGGGCAAGCCCGTGAGAGCCCCGTGCCCCCATGACCATCGCGATGAGATGTCACGGTGGTGTCGCGGATGCTCGGTTTGGAGCCGCGTAACGTGGAAAATCTTCTTTGGATCAATACGGTGAGTGGGGCAGAGACCAGCGCCCTCCGCTCCGGCTGCCAGAGATTTTCTGATGACACCGCAGCTGACAGGACTCGTCTGGAACATGAATCCTCTGGCGATACGTCAGAGTAGTCTCCATAACCTGGAAAATAATTTTAAGTGGACGAGTAGATGATGCAAGCCCGTCTAACAGTGGAACGCAATGTAAACAAGAAGTCCCAAATCAACCAGCGATTTTTACTAGAATATCAGCAGGATTAGTAAAAGCCCCACTGTTGGCCTTAAACATTCTCGTAACAGTAAGTACTGGTTTTATGACCAGAAGACAAATGCCTACCTCGTGACGCTGTTAGTTAAATTTGGTTTTCGCTGCCTGATGAGGCTTAATTTAAGGAAGTCTCATATTCCAAAATCTAAGTGAACGGAACAAAGAGGTTAGAGAATTTCATTGTTTTTCTAACACACTCACCCCCTCTTCCCAGAGTTTCCCGTGTAGTTAGATTATAACTAAACAAGACACTCTAGCAAAATTCTATTTCTAATCTGCTTTTCAAGGACACGGCTACCGTATAAATTCAGGAACGTTTTTATTTATTTTAAGCGAAAGTCGATAACCACAATTTTCATTAAAATAACATATATGTTTAATTTTATGACTTTCTCTTTTGTCATTTGCAGATCAAGAAACGCTACATAATGCAATCTTGAAACAGTAAATATAACAAATAAATCCAACTTGCTTTCGGATTTATTTTATTTGTTTTGCAGATACTTTCCCTGAAAAGCCTGCATCTGCACACCCGCTGGCCCAGACCACTGTCTTCTCGAACCCGTGCCCTCAGAGGTGGGCAGCAGAAAAAGCCACCTGGGCCTCGGGCCCGCTGCTGTTCAAGCTTTGGTGTTGGTTTAAAGAACTACTCCTTCGTCACGTATGCTTCAATTTAAAAAAATAATAAAAACAGAAATAAAGAACCACGCTTGCACCATAATGTACTAAAAGTCGCCCTCTTCCGGGAACCCGTCTACGTGCCTTAAATTCGGCAGAGGTGAGAGACAGAAAAGCGGCCTCTGATGAAGACCTGAGGCTGCGGCGAGGGGCAGGGGGTTAAAGCAGCGGAGGCGGGAGCCCCCGCCTCCCCGCAGCCCGGCCCACGCACGGGGCACACAGCCTGGGCCCAGGGCGGCCACTCTGCGGCCAGCCCGCAGGTACATTTCCCGGGAGACGCCCTCGGGAGGCATCCTGCCTGCGCCTGCCTTGGGGGTCTCATCGGGCAGAGCTGGTGAGTCCCGTGCAACCATATCTCCAACGAAGGGAGCAGGGTCCTGCGCGATGCCTCCGGGGGTCTGAATGGCCGGTGGACTTGGAGCCCCTCCCCCAAGGGTTTTGTTGGGAAAGGGAGAGGCGGGGAAAGGCTTTGTCAGTCTTGGAAAGCGACGGGCACGCATTCCCAGCGCCAGCGGTCCTTTTGACAGACACGCACACAAGTGCGGTTACGGGCCTGTGTACTGGGCTGGGCCTGTGTGGCCAGGCGCACGGGCACGGGTGGAGGGCTGGCACCAGGAGAGAAGCACTGGGCCTCCCGGGAAAGCCTGACCCGTCAGCAGGGGCTTGGGAGTCCAAGGAGGAGACCATCGTGGGGTGGGGGGAGGTGGAGGCACTGACCCTCGGCTGGGCTTGAACGATGAGCTTCCAACAAGCAGACCGCGTGTCCGAGGGGGCCCTGCTCCAGGCCGAGGACCGGTGGGCCCCGCAGAGCCGGGCAAGCCTGGAAATGACAGAGGAAACCCTGGGACTCAGCGTCTACGTCTGTGAAGTAGGGGAGAGTCAAATCCATCCCCCTCATCCAAGTACTAATAAGACAAGCCCTGGGGATGGGAAGGCTCCAGTTTCTAGAATTCTCCAGAATCACCTGAATACAGAGGAGGAAGACATTTCCTGTGCCCCTGCCTGCGTCTCTGTCAGCCTACTGGCTCCAAGGATAAGACCCCTGCCGGAGGCTGAGAGAATGAGAACGGGGTGTAAAGGACCCTCAGGGACTGGTAAGTTAAGCACCATTATTTTACACACCAAGAAACGAGGGAATCAGTCCAGATTCTGTGCACACAGGATAGGCTGCTCCTTGTGACACACGCATTTGGGAAGCCTGACCCAGCCCAGCCCTGGGGGTATCGCCCAGCGCAGTTCTCCCCTGCCATCAGTGAGGTTCCACGAGGACCTGTGGCCCAAAGCTCTTCCAGGAGAGTGCCCGTCAGATCTCTCCAATACTGGGACCGGGAGACCCTCACTCTCATGGCCCAGGTGCTGTCAGAAACCCCCTCGTGATGGCAAGTAGAACCAGCCTCAGGATGAGACAGAACCGAAAGACTTTTAAAAAAGCAATTGTTTGGGCTTCCCTGGTGGCGCGGTGGTTGAGAGTCCGCCTGCCGATGCAGGGCACAGGGGTTCGTGCCCCGGTCCGGGAAGATCCCACATGCCGCGGAGCGGCTGGGCCCGTGAGCCATGGCCGCTGAGCCTGCGCGTCCGGAGCCTGTGCTCCACAACGGGAGAGGCCACAGCAGTGGGAGGCCCACGTGCCGCAGAAGGAAAAAAAAAAAAAAAAAAAGCAATTGTTTGGTGTCATCATTGAGCTGCTGGATCAAGCCATCCCTGACCTGATGCCCTGGACCTGTCAGCCGCAGGGGCCCGTAAATCTCCTTCACTATATTATTGTACAGATGAGCTTGAATTAACAGCCACCTAACCGATATAGCTGGGTGTGCGTTAAAAGTTAGAGTTTCGTTTCATAGAGCCTTGAAGACCCACCTAGGCCAAGCGAAGCGCTAGGTGGTGTCATGTCAGGGAAGCCCTCGCACAGAGTCTTGTTAAAGATTTGCTAATTTGCAGTCGTAAGAGGATGGCTTTCACTGGGGCAGCTGCTGCGGCACCGCCTTATTCTTCTATGGGTAGAGATTACGAACTTCAGGACGATAGATCCACCACGGAAAACCCAGTTTTATGAGACTTCTATCGAAAGCCTACTCTTGGTATTAAAGAGAATATTTAAAACAGTAAAAACAACAACATCATGCTTTTGAGAACAAACAGCTGCAAGAGACCAACAAGCTGCTTTGTAAAGGCTGAGTCCACTTACTTGTAAAGGAGCTTTTAATGAAAATGTGGAACTCCGGGGAGGCCTGGGGTCCCGAGGGACTTTCCTGGGTGAGTGTCCACTCTGTACTCACATGTGTCACCAGTGGAGGGCTGTCTGTGGGGAAAGAAGAAACAATAAGCTAACCAAAAATACTCATGATTGATCCAAACTTCCTCTTTCAGAGAAAAGCTGGAAGTTTCCCCTTCCGCATTCCTGTGGAAGCCCTGGCAGGTGGGAGGACACGAGGCTGGGCGTCTGGGGAGCAGGCACCCCGACCGAGGCCCTGCGGCCCTTGACTCACAGGCCGGGCCCCGCTCATGAGGAACTCCAGCGCGTCCTGTCTCGGTCCGTCATCGGCAGCAGGTTCTGGGAGACAGTGATTAAAGCCTGAGTCAGTTCATCTCTTTGTGCTGGAACTTGAAAAAGCTCATTTTTCTTCTTGGAAAAGTACAAGAAAGGCAAAGCAAAACAAAACAAAAACAAAAATCCTGTGCTTATAGGAGGATTGTGTTGCCAGCACACTGAGAGATTTAAGAAGATGCGGCCCTGGAAAGAGTGAGGGTCCGGCTCAGGCCCGGACAGACGGAGCGAGCGGGACAGACGGCACAGCCTCAGAGCCAGGACGCGTGGAAGCCACTGGGCGGAGAGCAGCTTCTTCAATACATGGTACAGAGACCACTCAGCGGACGGCATCGTCCAAAACAAATCCCGGACGAACTCGAGTTGGGAGCCTGGGGTCCTCCTTGCACGGACTCCCTCCCAGACGCTCAGCCACCGTGGGGCAAAGGGTCTGGTTCCCGATTCACCTCCAGGCTCCGTGAGAACCTGGAGGTTTTTTCCCATCAGGTGCCGAGCCCGAGCCCGAGCCGCTCCTGGGGGAAAATCGTGGCCGCACGTCACCAAATGCAGAGAAAACGCACGCGGGGCTGAGGCTCCGCGCCCCCCTCCCTGGCAGGGCCGCCTCCCCCGTCGGGCCCAGGGACCCCTCGCCCGGCTAGAGCCCCGTCCGGGGCGGGCAGCCGACCCCAGTCTCCCTCGAGGGGCCGCGCGCGTGGCAGCCCTCCCCGGGGCAGCCTCCAGACCGGCGCCCTCGGCCCAACATGCACACCCCCCGAGGGCCTCAGGCCCACCGCCCGTTTCTCGGGTCTCGATTTTCTGTATTCATTTCATGCATTTGATTTCATCTAATCTACCTTCGACCTTTCTGGAATTAGGCCAGATTTAGATCAGTCAGCAAGACGGCCTCTTTAAAGTCTGGTCACTTCCACCTTCCAAAAGGTGGACAGAGCTCCTCGCCCGCAGAGGCCCGGCGACAGGTTCTGGAGAGTTCCTGATGGTCCTTCGTCTCTGTTGTGCTGCTCTCGGGACGTGACCGTGGCCTCCGAGATGCGTCAATTGCACAGAGGCTCCGAGGCGACAGCTGGTCACCATTAGCGCCCACGTGGCCCCTCGGGGAGGGAGCTGTCAGCCCCCGGCTAAGAATAACTGCACCGCGGCCCTGGCCACGGCCATCAGGAAGTCACCGCAGGTTCCCACCCACTTTTGGAATCTGCATTTGGGAGAGGTCTGTGTTCAAAGGCCCCTAACAGACAGCAGGCAGCGTGGACGCGGGGCCGGCCTGACGTGAAGCCAGCTGGACAGGCTCGCTGGGTCCGGCACTGGCCATCTGGCCATGCGGAGCGGCTCTGCCCCTCCAGTGCAGTGACCAGTCAGTGAAGGCACTCGTTTCTAACACCCAGATAAGCGGGGGGTCAGGCTTCCGCTGGAATTTGAAACCGGAGTTTCAACCTCCTCTCTTCCACTGGAAATGCAGCATCCGGGGATGCAGAGCCAGGCTGGGGTTCAGGTGAGGTCAGACGCCCCGGACCTTGGAGGCCGATAGCCTCGCGGCGAGGGGAGAGACCCGAGCAGGGAACCATCCAGGTAAAGCGGTGGAGTCAGGCCTGGCCGGAGGAGCCCAGACGGGAGAAAGCGGGCCGGCTGGCCGGGGTTGCGGGCGAGACCCCCGGGCTGCGGTGGAAAGCCTCTCCGAGGCCTCTGAGCCGGGACTCGGCGTTCACACCAGAGCCTCGAGGACGAGGACGGTGGTGACAGGCCCCGGGCCTTGAGGACGGCCCCTGGGACAGACAGACAGGCTGCCCCGAGCCAGCCGCGCCCACCCTCGCCTCCTGGGACCCGCGGAGGAGAGTCAGGGTGGCCGGGGCCTCGGGAAACGAACCCCTCGCCGGCCTGGGTCTCGTGTCCCACTTACGAAGCCTAGATTTCAAGACCGACTGCCCAAGCGCTCCCGAGGAGAGGGGCGGGAGGAGGTGGGGGGTCGGGATGCAGGCAGACCCGAGAGGCCTCCCTCCTGCTGCACCCCCCCGACCCCAGACCCGAGCTTGTTTGTGGGCGAACGACCAGCAGGGGGGCACCTTCCAGTGGGAAGTGGCGGCAGGCAGTTACCAGGGTCCACGCCAGGCTCGCGGCGCCCCGACGGGAACGGAACGCACAGCCTTGCCTCCCGTTCGCCTAAAGCCCAGCCAAAGAGTGTAGACGAGGACGCGGCTGTGTGCACTGGCTCCCCTGGGGCCCCTCCTCCCGCCGAGCGCTGCCCAGGCGCCGGGAACTCTGTCTCAGGCCGTAGGAAAAGAATCCTCAGGCCCACGAGGCCCCAGGAGGGCAAGGAGGAAGTCTGGGGGCAGAATGGAATGATACGGGAAATTTACTGAAACATAACATAGGTTGGGGTGAACACTGTTTTGTTGTCCTTGAACCTCTGGTTCGAGGTAAAGAATTGGAAATGGTGCCTTTAGAAGGAACCCGGCCTGGAGAAGATGCAGAGTGAAAACACGTCTACTCTCGTTCTCTCCTGAAATTCAGTTTCTCTCTGCTGAAATTCAGTACAGAGATATTGTAAAACAAAAGGGCACAGACAGGGCACAGAGGAGACGGACTGGCAAGTGGGTGGATTTGTGGCAGTGGCCTTCGAGACAGCAGGAGGGACAGCCACGCTGCCTGGCGCTGAGCACCGCGGGTCCCCGAGGCTGGGCGCCAAGTCTCCAGACAGGCCCCGGCCGGGACCAGAGCGCCTTCTCCGGGAGTCCCACCAGCCGGAAGGAGCCCTAAAATTACTGACTTGGGGTGCCCCAACCAGATGTCCCCAAAGGAAGCCCACAGCAGGCAGAGCCCACTATCACGCCTCCCGGTCCCTCCCTCTCAAATAGAATCAGACAAACATCAGAGCAAACGCGCTAACATGAAAAACGTAAACCTCCTGCAAAAGCTTATGCAAGTAAGTAGACACCGTGCAGGGAGAAAACCTTGATATCGTTTCCCTCAGAAAGGTGTCCCAGGCAGGAAAGGTAATCAAAACACAGGGTTTACAACAGCAAACACAGGAGCCTGGAAATCAGACATATGGTGACGAATGTTAAGAAAATCTACCAGGAAGTACAGCTGAAAGACGACGAGATCAAAAAGAGGAAAGAAAGGCTCAGAAGGCCCCGAGACCTGGAGCCCCAGAAAAGGGGAGCGGTTAAGGTGGACAGGAAGAAGTCGACCAACGATCGAGAACAATTTCCCAGAACTGAAGGCGTGAGTTTCCAGGCAGAGGCCTCGGGGGTCCCGCGCAGAGACCCTCCCGGGCAACCAGCGCTCGTGCAGAAGGAATGGAGCCCAGGGGACCAGGAGGACGCAGAGGGTGGGGTCTCGGGCTCCAGAGCAACCCTGGGGGCCGGAAGTCAACGCCGCGCCTTGGGGTCGCGCCTCGGAAGAGGCCGGCGATCCACGTCGATTCTCAGGGGGTGGAAACTGGGGGAGAGCCGTCAGCTGGCTCCAGGCTGAAGTGTCCAGTGGGGTCCGTGCCTGTGGCGGGGACAGGGCTGAACAGACACGCCGACGATTAGCACCTGGAAGGCAGCGAGGGCAGCTAGTGCCTCAGAGGCGGGGTAGACGGCTGCAGGTAGCTCGGAGATCGGGGAGCGGGTGCCCCCGGAAAGGTGAGGGGCGGGCAGGGGTGCAAGGATGCTGCTTGAGAACACACTTAATAAAATTAAAATAAACTCCAACCTGAAGGGTGCCAGCCTCTGACAGAGAAAGAGTTTTCCCTTGAACATCGCGGAGCACGGAAGGCCGTGTAACTCAATAACGGTGCCCTATCTTTATTATCATTACTGTTACCATTAGGGAGCTTTCGCTTGAAATTAGTATATTCATAATTAATATTGAATTGTCTTTTTGTGTGTCTCCCAGGGACGAGAAGATGCTGGTGCGGATGTGGAAAGTTCATCAGTTACTTCAAGTCTAATCAGCCTTCCAGATCTCGGTCCAGGAAAACACCATCGATCTGCACGAGTTTCTCGTGTCTCGGGAGCCCCCGGGACCGTCGGGTGTCCTGGGACGTCGAAGGGCACGCAGACTGCCCACTGTTGGCGTGGGTCTGTGGGCAGAGAGACTCTGGGTCCCACGTCAGACGCACAGCAGAGAGGCGTTAACACCCGTGTGCAGCCCAGCACGCCCCGGGGGCGCGCCCCATGACCCGTCCAGCGTGGCCCCGGGGTCCCGCTGCAGCCCCCCCCGCCCCGGTGAGCCATGGGGCACTCCCTGATCCCGTGCCTCGGCTTCCCTTTGTCCTTGTGAGGGCAAGCGTTTAAGCGGACGGGAAATAAAGTGCCCCGGGAATAGGAGGGGTGTGGTCTGTAAGCGCACCGCCACGAGGCAAAGCCTGCGACCCCACGGGCTCCTGACATGCCGGCCGGGAATGGCACAGCTACTGCCCCTGTGTGCGTGTGACATGCCGGCCGGGAGCGGCACAGCTACTGCCCCTGTGTGCGTGTGACATGCCGGCCGGGAACGGCACAGCTACTGCCCCTGTGTGTGTGTGCACGTACACGTGTGTGCCCACGTGAGTGGGTGTACACGCACGCACGTGTGCGCGTGTGTGTCAAGTCACAGTGACGCACGGGCAGCGAGAGTGAGAGCTGACCCGTCTGGGCCACTGGTCCGAGGCGCTCCTGTGGTCCCATCTGTGCGGCTGTCACTTTGGGGCTGGGACCAAGCCGGAGCTGCCGGGCTGGGCAGGACGTGGAGGGCAGGGCGCAGGGCTTTGAGCAGGTCAGCTCCTCCAGCTGGCCCTCCTCGGCACTTCCGTTCTTCGAGAATTTATCCCAGGAAGGAGTTACCGAAGGTGCATTTTTCCTAGAAATGCCTGACTTATTGGAGGGAAAAAGGATGGAGGAGGAGAATGCAGAATCTACCGGCCGTGACCACGGCACCAGGAGGGAAGGGCAGAGGAGGCCTCGGCCTTCACGCCCAGCTCACATCCTCCTCAATCACCTGCCTCAACCCAGCACCATGTGAATCTTCGTGGGTTTCACGGGAGTATCTGTTGAAGCATCTATGGCCTGTAAGTACCCCTTCGGGGGATTGTGAGCTCAGCTTTGAAGCAGTGCCTCAGATAAGAAGATTGAGAGCGCACAGAACCCTACCGACGCGGTGGCGATGAGGGTGCCTCCCTGGAAGGACCCGAGCTCGAGCTGGGAGGGGGCTCGGCTGGGAGAGGCCAGAGGTCGCGGCCGGCCTGGCCGGCGAGGTGGGGGGCCCTCGGGCCGTGTCCCAACGCTGTCCTCGCTGTGAGAGGCTGGAACCGCGCACAGATCTACCCACTCACCAGCAGGTCTGGGGCCTCCAGACGTCACATCCCCTCTCAGGCCGATGCAGGGCCGCAGAGTGAGGGCCTGGGAGCCCAGGCCCGGCCAGGCCAACCTGGCGCTCCTACCAGTAACCCCCGCGGTCGGGGCCCAGCTGTCCCGTGGCTCCTTCTCTCCAAGGACGCCTAGGGGAACCCCCGCTTGTGACTTTTCATGCGAGAGAACATTGAGTTAAGGTCATTTAGGGAGAAAGAGAAAGAAGAAGGAAAAGCTGTTTTGAATGTCCATGTCCTTAAACACTGAACACAAAATTAAGAAATAAAAGCTGAGAACCACAGACCGTCCCAGGCTTGAGAGCGAGGTCACATCAGCGACAAACCGCAGGCCTCCCCGAGACTTCCCGTCTGGCGGCCCAGTGGTTCCCGGGGTCTGAGGGGTCCCGGGTGCTGGCGGGAGACTTGGGTGTGACCGAGGGGCGGTGGCGGGCTGGAGGTGGGCCCAGGCGGCCAGGCGAGGTGAGGCCAGGCCCCTGAGCCTCTCAGGAAACCTTCGTGGTGGCCGGCCGAACATTCCAGCCCGAGCGGTGACCCCAAGAGCTCTGCTGACCAAGAAGCTGCTTCCGAGGAGTCTCCAGGGCCGAGTGCACAGACAGGGCGGTCGGGAGACATCCTCACGTCCAACCAAAATGCTCACTTAAGTCTTTGTTAAAATACCCCTTTCTTCCTCAGAAAAAGAAGGCATACTCATTATGGAGTTTGGGAGAGTATAGAAAAATAAACGCCACTGGAGGTCACCCAGAGCGCCACTTGCCAGATGCAGCGAGGTTGACACTCCCGCGCGTTCTCCCGGCCGAACGTGTGCCTGTGCTCGCGTGCGGGCGCGTGCGTGTGCACGCATGCGTGCGAGCGGCGTGTGTGTGCCTGTAGAGGCCAGGACTACCACTCAGTGCAGCCTGGGCCAAGACCCAGCCCCGAACAACAAGGGGGCGTCCGTGCCGGGTCCGGAGCCCTGGTCCCCAGATCCCTCGCGAGAGGAGCCGTACCCTCGAGGCCGGGCCCTTGACCTCCGAGCGCCTGCACCGCTCCCCACGGCAGGACCATCCCTTGGAAATGTGGCTCCCCTGAGATTATAGACGATGCTGCAGAGAACACCTCACGCGAGTCAACGTGAGGGCCGCCTCATCTCCCTGGGAATTACTCATGGACGTAGAATTACTGACCAGAGCACGCAAACGCTTCAGGGACGGTGGCGCGTGGGGCCCAGCGGAGGAACTAGCAGGGCTGCGACCTCTCATGGCCAGGGGTCAGAGTTCACCGTGGCTTTAATTTGCTGCCCTGTGAACACCTCGGGCTCCGGGGGTGCCCAGCTCCTCAACAGCCGCCCCCCCCCGGGTCCTAAACGGCCCCCAGAACCACTGGGTTGGCTTGCCGTGCGGCCCTATGTTCCAGGACACAGGAAGCGACACGAGGACGGCCAGCATGTTGACCTTTGACCCGGGGCCATCCCAGGGCCCTGGGACTGCAGCAGGGGGCGGGGTGAGAAGGAGGATTGGCCCCCGGGCATTTCTCCAGGCGGCATCATCTCCTACGGCCCTCAGCACCTCCCAAAGGGGGCCGCGCCTGTGTGGGCCCCTCCCGCACGGCCCTCCACCGCTGCTCCAAAGGCGCCAGATGTGCTGGGAAGTCCCTGTCGCTCAGGACGCCCAGGTGCCTTCCCCACCTCCCGCTGACCTTTGCCCCGTCTGTTCTACTTAAATCTGCCCCTGCCCCCAGCGCTCCCTCCCCTGGTTCTTCCTCTCGGTGGCTTGTTTCCCACCTGACAAGCACCTGCTTTGCTCCCTGCCTGTCTCCTGAACTGAGGTCCCCATGGCGTCCCCTGGTGTGAACACAGCCCCAGACATGGCCTGGCACACAGCGGGCCTGGATAGCCCACCCAGGCTGCCGGGCTATGCCCTGCCGGGGACGGACGGGCCGGCCCCGCTCGCCACTTACAGGCCCTCCAAGGGCCCGGGATGGGGGATGCGCCCGCTCGGTGGCCTCGCAGCGGGGCCTGTCCTGCCGAGAAAGGCAGGCCGTCGTCCCTTCCTGGACACCAGCCCGCTCCGACCCCTTGACTACACGTCCCCAGATACACCCGGCCGGCGGGGGACAGCGGGCAGCCGGCAGAGGCAGAGGCCTCGGCGGCCGGGGCAGAAACTCTGCCGTCCCTCCAGGCCCCCAGAGTCAGCACCGACGTCCTGCTCGTGTTCTGTCCCGCGTGAGCCACGCAGCAGATGCAGCCCCTCCCCCACCGCCAGGCC